>NW_019396300.1:137801-194795 GCF_000591075.1 Eurytemora carolleeae | reverse complement strand
ATTTTCATCTCTCCTAATTTATTTTATAAAGCTTTTGTTGTGTAGATATATTGAAAATGCATACAAAATTATTCTACCATTTAAATCGCTTAGATATTACAGTTGGAATAAAACGTAAAAAATCGAAAGTTTTGTAATTTTCTGATTATCGCAGCATGTCTTAAATTTTGACATGATTTGAAAAACACTTTTCCTAATATAATAATAAAAAACACTTTTCCTAATATCTGAATCAATGTAAAAACTTTTTTCATCTAGTTTTCGCGACTTAAATAAAATTAAACTACTTTGCATATCAATTACTTGTTTATTTATACATTTTTTTTGAGTTATATGTTTTGTGATAATTTAGATTTTTTTTTGATTTCACCAACTACCGCGCCGTTAAGTAAACTGGTAAACATCCTGTTGTTGAAACGTAGGTGAGAAAGTCGATATGACAATTAGATGTTAGGTTGGCTAGTTGGTTAATTGGCTAGTTGGTTCATTGGTTAGTTGGTTCATTGGTTAGTTCGTTCATTGGTTGGTTGGTAAGTTGGTTAATTGGTTTGTTGGTTAGGCTCCTTAAGGCGGACACAGTAGTTGCAATAATCAGTAAATAGATTTATTTCAAACCTGTAATAAAAAACAGGTAAAGTAAAAAATGACAATGACAATGTATGAATTTTGATGAATATTTAAAATATATCTTACTAGCTTTTCGTGACGGAGTGATTAGGGTTTGAGGGTTTGATGGAATAGATTAAAACATATGTATATATACACCCGGGTTTTTGAGTGGAATTAACTATTGATTGCAAAGCTATTTATGGATTTGATCTTTCATTTAATAAAATGTTTTACTGTTTCAATTTTCCTTTGTCTGGGTAGAGAAGTAGAGTTGGAGAAATTGTTTGGTTTGGATTTGGGCTTGTAAAGACGACATGAAATGAGAGTGGGGTTAGGAGGTTTATGGTGAACACCTGAACTAATTATTAAATATTAAAAAGTTGATGGATTTAACTAGTGAATAGAAAACAGTTGTAAACGATTTCTTTAAATTATTTTATCTATTTAAAGAATGCAAACACATTTTTTAAAAATAAATTGCCACTTGTATTTGTGCTCAACTTTAACACCCCTCCTCCCCGTTCCCCTGCTTTCCCGCTTCTACAATGTCAAAATTCCCCAACCATGCATTAAAAGCTATTAAACAACTATTTGACTTTGATAAATAAAGCAATTAGCTCTCCTCCTCCCCCCTTTTTCTCAAGAAAACTTAGCATATTTGCATTATCATAATTATTTTATAACTTTCTTTTTATTATTATACTTTTTATCAATAAAACGTGCAGAGGTATAGTTTTTGATGTATTGTTTAGTCTACTTCAGAAGAGGGGGGGATTTTTTGTTATAATAATTTTCTATAGCATCTTATATGTTTTCCTAGGGGTCAAATTAAAGAATTTAGAAAAAATCTTTCATTAAAACTTACTAATTAATCTCTTTAATTTAATTTTATGTTGTAATACCGTAATATTTCAAAACACGAATACATATAATCAAAGTTTGAAATATCAGAGGTTTATTATTTTTATCAACAGTCCACCTTAAGTTGTGTTAATTAATACATGTCTTGATCTGATAATTATAACGTTAAAAATTCCAGTTAAGATTATCTGGAATGTGACAAGATAATTATTTTGAATAAAAATTATGTTCTTTCATAAGATTTATTGTTTCTGATGTTAACGTTGATATGAACAAAAACAAGAGCAAAACATTTATTTCTTGAACAGTTAAGAATACAAAGCAGATAAATTGGCATAGCTCTTTAAAATCAGTTTTGTCATTTTAAAAGAGACATTACATAAAATACATGGAAAGGGTGAAAGTTTTTAGCCTAGATCAATTAGACTAGATAGCTCGATCATGTCGTCTTTATCATACCGGAATGTTTCAGCTGAAATTGAAAATATGAAAAATGTTTGGGGTGTTCAGTTTTGTAAAGAGGACCAGTGTCCGAATTTTATGAATTTAAGCCGCGTCTCAAATCCCCCCAAAAACCAGTTTCAATTGAAAAATTTAATACCAATTTAAGTGAAACCACCAAAATTTGAGCCGCGGCTTAAATTTAAACCATCTAGTATCTAGTATCTAGGATGTATCTAGGATGTATCGTAAATGGGGTTTAATGATAATAAAAGAGGGGGGTGGGATAAAAACTTTAAAAAGCATGTCTACATGGATATTGCTGAAATCGTCTTAAACATCTAGTTCTCATCCATTTAAAAAAAAAATTAAAAATTGACCGAGTTAGGACAAAAAAAAACACTTCACATGATATGCTTTTAAAACTTATAATCCTATTTTTTTTGTTCTTGGAAATAATATTCACACAAAAGACCAGTTTAGTAATATGGGTTGCATTGATGTGAACATCAACTTTATTGCTATCTGAAGTGTTGTGAAAGACGCAGAGGGCTCATTTTCATCGAGAGATATCTTGTACATGGATCGTAGTGATCTAGGCCATTAGAATTGTTTTCCTAAAAGGAGGAATCTACAAGTGTTGCATAAAACGAGCTGGGTCCACTCAAGACTGGGTTCACTTTACGTGTTGGTACGAGTAAAAGCGTGTGTATTACATATAAACTTTTCCTTAATCCGGTACTGTACTGTACTGTACTGTACTGTACTGTACTGTACTGTACTGTACTGTACTGTACTGGTTCGGTTCATGCAACAATTTGACTTTACAGAATATTCTATTTAAACAGATATTGTTCCCTTTTTACTTTTTAAAGAAGTTGAGTATTTAAACCATTTGTTATTTGACTTGGTTTGTTGTTTTGTTTTTCATTACTTAACTTTTTAATGAAATTTTATCAGTCTAGAGTGTTCTACAAAACAAAAACATTTTTTTAAATTGATAAAAAAAAGACGCTTTCATTCGTTTGTCCGATAAATATTCAAATTCATGAACATTTAACCAATTTGCCTCAAATTTTTATTGAGAACCACCAGTAGCACAACCAGTATGTTCTTGTTGAAAGTTGAGTAAGGCGACTTATATAGAGAAAGTTTAGTTTTCAGGGAAAAGTTGGTTCCCAAACTAGCTCTAACTAACACTGTTTCTTTGATTGCGTAAAATGGAACGAAATCGTTAATTTGACACCCCGAACTTTGATAATAATAGATAGACATAATTTAAAGTGACCCATCATTTATAAAGTGACATGTCCGATTTACAACGATTCCATTAGATGTGTCTGATCAATATTAAATGAGAAAGACGTGATTTTCTTTGAAAACTAACCATCTATAATTGTAGTTTATCTTTAAAAAATGTATAAGCTAGAAAACCGACGATATCATCCCCATTATTGACCACCTTAAAGAGTCAAAGGTTATCTTCGTGAATACAGAAAAAAAATTTGTTAATTTACCAAATAATAGAAAGTCTGGATTCTCATACTTCTTAAAGAGAATATATCACTATTAAGCGTTTGACCGAGCAGGAAGGAATAAATAATAAATCTTACAGTCCTACCCTTTCTCCTCTATTCTCCCCCCCCCCTATTCTCCCTTTCCCCCTTCCCCTTTCCCTCCCCCACTCCTCTTCCTTGTCTTTTCCGTTCTTTCAGCTACAGACCATCATTCATTCATACCACTAAAGCACCAAACCCTTTCTTAAAGGTTAGAAGGGGAAGGATGTAATATCATTCTTCTTATACTTGACAAAGGGGCATTAAATTCAATATATACATTTTGTACTTTAGATTGAAGATGTCTATTTCTAATAAGCAATTGTAAAAATTATAAGGTAAGATAGTAAAATAGTTGTCCAAATAAGCATGGAAACGTTTTGATTTTGTACGTCTTATGATTTTTCTAAATTTTCTTTGTATATTTTAAATGGATGAAGATTTTATATTTTTAATATATTGAAATCTGGACAATTTTTTACATCTCTGTGAATTTAAAGACACACAACTATCTGAATAATAATAAAACTATTTTTAAGTCGTCTCTTCATTTCCCATGTTTATTGTAACACCCTTCTAGATAATGAGCTACAAAACAGAAACTAGGGCAAAATTTTTAAATCTTGGTACTCATTGTATAATGACGGATGCAGTTTTGATTTTTTCACCCTAACCTTTATTATATAAAAAAGCAAATATATTTTGTGGAATATAAAAGAAAGGTTGCTGATACGGCAAGACAGAATGTTTCATCTTTTATCTGTAAACTGTAGTAGACTTAGTAATGGACCAGTCCACAGAGTATGAGGAGATGACAGAACATAAACGTAATTTTGAAATACATCTTTAATTGTATCTATGAGGAAAATTTAGCATTATATACGATACAAAATCACAATACATATTAAACCCTGAATTTCACTTTACAATATTCAGGAAGGGGTATTAATGTCGGTTAAGATTACGGACAAATGTTTCTTTGCCCAAATCGACGACGAAGATCGAATTCTTTTTGTAAAAAAAATATCTTATGTTTGTGCAATGTAGTACACGCAAATCTGCCCCTTTAGTAACATTATTTTCAGCCTATATGAAGCATGACGACTGACCACGTCAACCTTGTTGTACCGGATTGTCCAGTCCATGCATAGCTAGGTACAGTACAAACTGGGACCGGAATGGTTGACCCTGCTCGGAAATTTAAATGTACTACGACTGCCCGTGATTATAGCCCTAAATCCCCAATATTTAAACCCTAAATTTCATGCCCTAAAATCTTCACCAACATTTTTGTGTGAAAATCCTTATTTCGGCAAAACTGTAAAAAATAAAATTAAATAACATTATTTGACGAATTTTGTAGTTATCTTCTAGTCATGTATTTACATTGAATAATTTTTAAATACTCATCTGTAAAAAAATATCTCAACAAGTATATATCTGTGTCTATAACTTTATTTTACGTAGAAATCAATAATAAACTTAGAAAAGCAGAAGTTTCGTTTTCATTTTCTTTGTCTGTTAAGACCCAAAGGAACACTGAATCTGAGAATCGGCTAAGTGAATAGACTAAACTTTTACAAAATTCAAAAACTTAGTTTTCCGCATTACTTACTTATAGTGTACAAGCAAATTATCTTTAGTTTAGCTGAATCTTAGAAACTATCTGGTAGAATCATTCTTGAAACTGAGAACATGCATGTTGGTAATTAATTATTGATTTATATTGTATCTGGAATATCTAAGATAACATTGATTTTGATTGAGTTACTCCCCTTCCATAATACAGGTTGTCTAAGAAATTTCCAATCCTAAACCAATTAATTTGATTGTATGTCGGGATTAAATACACATTTTTCATCAGTAGATTACTTGAAGCTGAAATTAAGACTTTTAACCTTCATGATTCGCTGTTTGTGTAAATGCATACTTTGTTGGGTCACCCCGCAAATCCAATACAAAGTAACCCTTTGATACAAGATAAAGATTCGATCCAGTGTAACCCTACAATGCATAACCAATTGATATGAAGGATTCCTTTTATTCTTGGTGCACTTGCAGTAAACATATAGATATGAATAATCACACAATAAAAGAATTAAGATCAATGTTATCATTTATGTATTTGAAAGCCACATACAATTGTGCAAGAATTTCATTGTGCACGGTAGATTTTATTAAATGATTTTTTTCGCGAGCCGTGCAAAAAAGGCACACAATTGTAATTTGGGATAATACAAATAAAAATAATAAAATTAAAGCGAGGTTAAAAACTTAGTTTGTGGCAAGGACTCAATTCCTTTGAAAAAAATTTGAAGGGATTTTTTAAGGGTGTAGTAAGTATGCAATCAGGGTTCTTTCATCTTTCATCTCAAATTGGAAAAAATTGTCATAATCATTCATAGTGAGAATTTATTTCTTCAAGCCTTGATTGAAAAAATCTAAAAGTTTTTATATTTGGTTTCTTCAGTATTTCTATTCAAAATTCTTCCCTTTCCATGCACCATGCAAAAAACATGAAGGATATAACCCCCCCCCATTCCTATCCTTTCTCCTTCCTATCCTTCTGCAACTTTACTCTCCCCCCCTCTCCCTTCTTGTTTAAATTATAAAACCTTGATATATGTTAGTGTGCTGGGCAGTCTATGATGCGGATACAATATAATAATATAATATCCAACAAACTCACAAAACAGAGTTAATAATCAATAAAACCGCAGGGCAAGTTTTTTTTGCCAATTTACACCCTAGGGGTTGAAAGAATAAAAAAGGTTTCCGATAAGTTAACTGAGTACTACAGTATACAAGGAGTCCCAAAAAAAACGTTCTTTTAGACACCATGGTTAAGTTTTTAAAATTTTGAACATTTTAAATATATTTGAAATATTTCTGATCAATTGATATCAATTAGAGCTAGGTATAGTAGCAGTAAGCAGAAGTAAAACAGTTTAAAATTTGATTTTTTGGCTTGGTTTAAAATTCATATTGTCATTGTGACAATATCAAGTAAAAAAAATCTCATTGAATTCACATTTTATTTCAATAGATTAGAATAAGGGTGTATAATTACGCAAAAATGATGAAGAATGTTCATAAAATAATAATAATTATAATGATAATTGAATTGTCTGCTGTCTTGTATAGTAAAATTTGCGTTCAAACTCCATTAAAAGACTAGGCATAACGTTTTGTGGCCCTTTCTCATGTAGTACCCAACAGCAAGGAAATATTTGTCTAACTAAGGCCTTCTTAAAGAATAACTGCGCATTTTTAGATTTGTTAAGAAGATTTGCATTTGTTCCGCCCCTAATGAAATTCCATAATAAGGTAAAATTCAAATTCAAGTTCAACCAAGTCAAAATGTATGTATAGTTTCAAACTGTTCTTACTTCTTAAAGGAATTGAGTCTTTGCCACAAACTCTGGTTTTTAAATCCCTATATCTTAACAACCCAATGTTGTAGACCTTAGATATTTCAAACTTTGACTTCTGTACTATCAAATAATCAAAGTTTGAAATATCAAAGGTTTACATAATTTGGTTGTAGATATATAGGTATTAGACAATTGGGATTTGTTTCTAAGACTCAATTCCTTTGTGTGCTTCATACCTCTAATTGATATCAATCGATTGGAAATGTTCCGAAGACTTAAAAAAAGTCCTAAAAAAAGTACTTCAAGCTTTAAAAGTTAAAAGATCGTTTTTTGGGACACCCTGTATGTGCTATACTAAGTGAGGGCTATCTGCGCCCTTTTTTCTTGAACAAGTTCTGGGATTAAATGTTGTTTTTAAGCCACCATTTATTTCCACAAAACTATTTTTTTGTGCGGATCTACCTGATCAGATTGACGGATTGAAAAAAATCACATTTTTTTCTTGGCAAAAAGTTACTCACACAGTCCCTTCATGGAGATATTATGCAGATTTCAGGCAGATTTAAAGACAGTTCATGAGTTATTTTTGCATACATATTTGGTTGCTAACTACTTGATCAAAAACAATGCATAAAGTGATAAACACTTAAAACTTTAAGGCAATTTAAAGTTTTTGGAAGCTTAACAATATCTATTCAAAACTTATAATGAAGTGAATATTTTATTAATAAAAGATTAGAAAAATAAAGCTCTTTGAAATGATAATGTGAATTTCTCGATAAATATGTCCGTATTTTGTGAACGTTGATTTATTTAAAAGTTATGGATCATATTAATAGATATCGAAAAACTTGCTGTAAATAAAAACTTATGTAGCCTTACTATAATTAATTACTAATTCCTTTTTTTGTAAAAAAGGTATTTAACCTTGATGATAAAACGACTAAAGAGTCAAACTCATCGACGTAGCTAGAAAATTTTCCCCCGCCCAGATTCAACTCAGAATATGTCATTTTGCCCTTTTGTCGTTTGGCCATGCAATAAACACTTTGGTTGATTTGAAGTACCAAAATAACTTTTAAGCAGGGCTAAAGCAAATTGTTCAATCACAATAATCTCACAAGAAGAAGAAGATTCTTTTGGTCCTGTTTGTGGTTAATAATCTTATTTTATACTGCACAACTTGACCGCCAGCTGCCTGAAAGTTAGTCCAGTACTTCCTGTAAACCGGATTTTTCAGTGCAGTATGCACATTTGCAGACTGACTTTAGACGCAATGGAATGGTACAGTACACAAAATAAATTCTCTCCTTCTCGGGATATTATTGTTCCTGGGTCATTTGACCGCCAGCTGAACGTCGTTTTATCTCTACTGGGGAACTCTTGCTTCAGTATAGAATCAAGCAATGTTTAAAGCATTATAAATATAACTTAAAACGTCCTGTACCATATTAATACAAAGTTTTGCATTGCATTAAGTATGTTTGTATGTATATAATGCTAGTAAATATTAACCAAGCCCAATTCGTACAGTATATACATCAGCTGGTTTCTCCTTTACAACATATCACGTACTTAATAACGAAAAAGTACCTGTAGTATATCACAGCATCAACTGTGAGTGTAACTGAATCAGTGCTTAGGATCTGTTGAGGTGGAACTTCGAAAACTTTTGTTCTTGTATCAATTCTCCTTATCTAATATTAGAACAAACTGTTATTAGAAACCAATAACTTGTTGCCTGTGATAACGAACATCTGTTAAGAATTTTTTTATTTCAAATTTTCAGTCGATAATTATTGACTTAAAGGGGCTGTAAAGGAAAGTAAAAGGGGGAATAGGCTGAATGCTAATCCCTTTAGCTCTTGATATCGACCCATGAAAATTCTATCTGATGTTCCTGTCTCGAGAAATTGATATAAAACTGTGTCAAATTTATACAAATAATAATTTTAGTAAACCTAAGTTATAATTAGGTTTCTCTTGCAGACGAGTTCGTTATTACACACGCACGCTCTTTTGTTACAGACACACAACATGACTTCAGTCAATGAAATTGCAGAACAATGTCGTCAATTATAATTAAGCTTGAAAAACGAGTAGTTTATTGTAAACTTTAATCAAATTATTTTCTTTGCATGAAAATTTGGCTAATAGTGTTGACATAGATATATAAATAATATATTACATGTATATTAAACTTTTTCTTAAGTAAACAATTAACAATAAACAAATGTACTCTCATAGACCAAATACCGAGATTCAATTATGTACATTAAATACATACAGTACACGCCTTCGGTTCCTTATTACTTACACATACTCTTTTTGTACAGACACACATACATGACGTTTCCGCCCCTGGTTTATCCTACTATTTCTACACAAAATTGTATATATATATACTGATGATTGCATAAAAGCATGAAACAATTTGTTTATGAATAAAATGTTATAAGAAGATTATTATATATATATAAATATATGAATTTTTGCATAAAGGATTTGAGTCTTTGTAACAAACTCTTATTTTCTAATGCCTATATTTTTTCGACCTGAAAGTGAAAACCTTTGATATTTCAAACTTCGATTTTTTCATCTAACAGAATTAATAGTTTGAAATATCTAAGGTCTACGGCATTGGGTTACAAAGATATATAGATTAGAAAATCATAGTTTGTGACAAAGACTCAACTCCTTTGACTCTATTTAATATCAATTTCTCGAGACAGGAACATTAGATAGAACTTTCATGGGTCGCGATCAAGAGCTAAAGTAATTAGCGTTTAGCCTATACCCCCTTTCATTTTTCCTTTACAGTCCCTTTAGCTAACACATTTCCATTTGCCTAACATTTTATTTTTTTCTTATTTTCAAACCAAAATATATCAGGATTTCGATCGAAATGCTTATCGTATATGTAAATTCAAAGACCTTATTCATTTTAATTGCCTCTCCATTTTAAAACAGGGAATTTACAATGGTAACTCAACTTGGTTAATAATGTCCGGAGGAAAACGTCGATTTTCTGATTTAAAAAGTGTTGTAAAGTGTGATAGTTTCCCGATTGTTTCTGAAGCAAGAAATGAGTAAGTTACTATCGAAACAAAACCTGAAAGGAAAACAATTCAAAACATGGATATATAATTTATCCTTAATCAGACAAAGCATTTATAAATATCGTTTCGTTTTAAATCTGTCATGAGCTACTCTAGCAATTGCAAGTCATTTGATATTACGCTTGAAATCCATTCAAGAACAAAACTATATGTTTTTTCTTAACAGTGTAGGTTCAGAATCAGATGATACTGCACACAGATTAATATGTTGTGTAGTGTATTGATTGGATGGGTAACATACATAGACAGTTATTTGGCTGTGTGCACTGACTAAGGGCACAGACAAAGAGGGGTGGGGGGGGGGGGAAGGGGTTAAACATGTTTTTGAACTTTCTGGGGTAACTTGTAATAAATATCGCGTAACACTACATCTGTAAACCTGAACTACGTTGTACATTATTTATTAATTGCCTTAGAAGCATCTACATACTTTTTGTTTGTTTTTGTTTTACAATGCTATACAAAGAGAAAATGTTCACAATTAAAATAGAGGATGGGCGCGAAGCGCCCTAACAGCCACCTTATTTGAAAAAGGAAAATTAATTTAAAACGAGATACTAATTGCAGTATACAGAAGAGTCTGAAGCAAATAAGATTAACAATTCTGTAGGTATTCACTTTACAAACGAAGATTTTTACATTTTAGTGTTTAATAAAATAATGATTTTTATTCACCTATAGCGAATACACACGTTTAAACAACTTTATAGGACAAAGAAATTGTAATGGATATATCCAGGGATCATACTGTATTAGTGTGATGTAATGCGTATAGTTTGTGAACATTTACTTGAATTGAACACTTTCAGGCTGAAAGGAACTGACAAATTGTATGCCGAGGAATTGTTTAAATTTCAATCTATGTATAATCTATACCCTTTGGTTTTATATTAAAGATGTTTGCGAAAAAAATCCAAAAGATGATAAAATAGTTTTGCAAAATGTTAAATGTGTAATTAAGAAAAACTAAAAATTTGCAAATTTCTTTTGTTGGGTTGTATGCCTAAATGCCCAAACTTTGTTTTCATTGTTCTTTTATAGCCGGCTCCCCGATTCGTTTATATATATATATATATATAATATTGTTAAATAAGATAATTTGTTTGATAAATTTAGGAAAATTAATTTTAATCTGAATTAACGACGCTTTTTCTATTCAATAATTTATCTCAAGAAGCTGGCAGAAAACAATTTTTCATCTTTCAAGGTTTGCTATTTGTGGGTTAGTTTCCATTCTATTTAATTTTGGCAATTTTATATTTGGCATCAGAAAAGAGCCCCATTTACTGCTCGCTGAACCATAGAATCAGTTGTTCTCGTCTCAACATTAAACATGTTTGTTGAATACAAGTCGTTAATATGTATAGACAAAAAAACTGTATATGTATTCTCGATTTCTTTCTTGCTTTATGAAATCGAGAATTAATTTTTAAATTCATAAAATCAAAATTAAAATTATTATCAGTATCTACAAAAATTTGTTATCTATAAATAAAAAAGTTGTTATCTCTGTTTGTCAGTCTGTCTGTCTGTTTGTTTGTCCGATCATAACTCAGAAACCCCTGGGCCGAACTGATTTGCCTCAAATTTTGATTGGGGAACTTGGGAGGCCCAAGGGACTGTTCTTAGCTTGGTTTTAAATTTTTAAGTTGAGTGGGTTGACTTTAATATCGAAAATTTAGTTTCCCGGTAAAATCGTTCAAGTGCGGGTAAACGGCGGAAGTTTCTTTCGGTAACCTTGGCAATGCTGGGTTCCCAAGCTAGTTTATAATAAAATTTAGCTATCCTAAAACTTTTTTTCTGAATATGACAGAAATGCATTCCTTCAACAACTCCGGCAGTATATGCATAAAATTTGATAAAAGTAAAATGTTTTATTTTCATAAGAATACCTTTTCAAGAAATGGCAGAACAAATATCAAGCCTGGACCTCTCACACTTGCCTATAAATCATCGTGTTTACTGTTATGGAAATAAAAAGAAAAATTAACGAAACAAAAAAATATAGAACTACTGTAGGATGTAAAATTAATGATTTATGACAGTAAATACTGAATAATACCATTTCTAATGTAGACCCAAGCACTACAGCACGTTCGTACTCGGGGATTTTTCTGAACGGAATTCATCAACCCATTAAAAAACACGTACAAATGAACTGAACACTCACCAGAAAGGCTAAATTAAACACGTACAAATGAACTGAACACTCACCAGAAAGGCTAAATTAAACACGTACAAATGAACTGAACACTCACCAGAAAGGATAAATTAAACACGTACAAATGAACTGAACACTCACCAGATAGGCTAAATTATTTGTAATCCACATATCACTGAGAATTCCGGTTCAAGTACCGGACTAATTTTCAGGAAGCTAGGGCAAGTTGTACACTATAAGTCTATAAGGAGATTAAAACGGTACAATGCCGGCAGTACACCAACTAAATCATCTGCCTTTGGTGAGATTGTTGTGAGATCTTTGCAACCTGATTTTCAACTATTAATTCTGCTAGTTTAAATATAGTTGAAGTTTGAAATATTAAAGATTTACACTATCAGGTTGCAAAGATTATAAATAACACTTTCTAGTAAGTGTTCTATTCCTACTTTTTGTACAATAATCAACATGTCAGTATGACGAGAACCTGGGGTCACAATTTCTGCAAAGAAGAAGTTTTTTTTATCATTTACCACTTACTGCTGTAAATTGAACTCTTTAATTGAACTGTCGATTAAAATTATAGTCCTTTTAAAATTGACATATTATTTTTTGTAAATTCTGCGTTTCATGTTAAATTAAATCACAAAAAGAGACTTATTGCTGGGTGATGGATTCCTTAGAACAAATATGAAGGATATCGGTGCTGTCAGGAAGACTAAAATATTTTCATTACTTGTTATTGATATAAATTCGATATTAATGTTACTAATTTTATTCGTATATTTAGTCTTAACAATACAATTTTCTCAATTTTTCAATAAAAAGCGATTGGTAGTATTTATTTACTGTCTATCAGGATTTAAAAAAATGGAAGTAATGAAAATGCCTAGTAAATAGGAAAGTACATGAAGGAATCCTGTTGTGAACCATCTCAGTTTTGAATTCTCTGACCACTAAACAATAATTCATTATTAAATATCCGTCTATAAAAAAAAATCGTCGAGTAATTAACAGGAAAATATCAATACTTCTTGGAAAAATACTTATTACCGTGCGTCGACTTGTTTTGGGCCTTCTTTAAATCTATTTTTGTAGGGTAGATGTTTAAGGTTAATTATTTGTGTTTCTTTTCAAACAAATCAAAATTACAAGAATCATTAACAAGTTTGGGGTAAATTCTATCTTTGGTTCCAATCTACGTCTATTAAACTTTTAGAGTTTTCAGAATTCGCTACTTTATCCTTTCTTTTGTTGTGTTTGTCAAACTATATGCAATTCCTTAAATCATATTATATTATCTATAGGATATGAACTACAGGATATTTTTTTATTTATTTATTTTTGTGACTAAATTCGATGTTTAAATTAATAGATAAACACAGTTTTGTATTTCTTTTAATTTAAAAAAATAATTTCTTATATCATCATTAATAATTATTTTGATTTTGTTGTTGTTATTTTTGGAACATCCTTCCAACTTTGCTCGTGTTTTCCTGTTATGACAAGGAGCTGTCATTTCTCAAGTTTATCATTGACTACAAAGACTAGAAACTTATAGAGAGTAGACCATTTGTCAATATTTGACCTTTCAAGAAATCATCGCTATGAAAGGGGTGGGGACACGTCGATAAGGTTAGAAATTTGAACAATTTGACTTGGCTGATTGTTGGGAATAAAAATAAAAAATGACTAAATGCATTGAGTCTGTGCCACAAACTTGAAAGTTCGAATACCTATAAATACAAAAATTGAAGAAGTTATTTTTTATTTTTAAAACTCAGATTATTTGATCTAACAGAGTTCACAGAGACTCAATTCCTTTAACTTAACCGACGCGCCGAGAGAAAATCTAATTAGTGCAGTTTATATCAAAATAAGGGTAAATCTATGGGGATACTTTTTTGATAAAAAATCCTCAAATCCACCTTGCACGTTTTCAACTCATATACGTTTATGCTTTTTTTGTGTCGATCAAATCATTGATTTAAGTTTTGGGGAAAATTACGGCAAAATAATTAAGATAAAAATTAAAGTATCCGTCTTGGTACTCTGAGTTTAGAAATGTTAAATTCTTAAAAATACAAAAAGTTTTAACGTTAAGTAGAACTATTTTTGAAATCTGTCCTAACCCGACGACCAAAACTACCTCTGATACAGCAGCGTATCCTTCCTCATCCTCATCCATCTGATAGCTGCTGGTCCCCACTATCATCTTACCGTTCATTTTCACCATTTCCACCATCTTAAACGGAGGTTCAGTTAATAGAAAAAATGTTTGATTTCCAGTTAAAAAATATCTTTAACGATGGGAAAAGCTAGTTGAGTAAACATGTGAACTAAAAATGAATCTGCACTTTAGTTGACTTTGGTTTTGATTTTCATCATATCTGATCGGTGTATAATACAAGGTATCAGATTTTTGGGAAAAATGTTGGGACCCTTTACACTTGTAAAAAAAATTCTTAACAAAAATTAAAAATCATTTAGAAACGTTTTTGTACCAAATGTCGGGAATATGGTGTTTTAAATTTTTGAATTAAAACGCAAATATTAGCATAATTAATCCTTAACTTCTAAAGAAACTAATAAAAGGCTACCATTTTTCTCATGCCTTTTTTAAATTAATCTTTTTTAGAACAAAATTATGCCAATTTATCAAGGAGTATTAATTTTTCGACAAAAAACAAATAAATGTTGAAAAATCTAAATGAGATAAAGTTATTGAAAACATGCACTAAACTAAAGACATTTTATATTTTTTAATACAAGAATAATCTATACTTTTTATCATGGCGTCACTTCTATAAATCTTCTACCTGTCTGTATGTTTGTATCCAATAAACGCCAAAACGGCTAAACCAATCGGGCCCAAATTTTGTGTGGGACCTCACGTGACCCCAGGGAAGGTTTATGAATGATAAAAATTTTAAAAAATTTTGTTTAAAAGTTTTTTTATTTTTGTAAAATTTTGAAAATGCGCAAAAAATATTATGAAATCCGCAAAATTGTTTTGTTTTTGTTTTATACTGTACAAGGAGAAGATGCTCACAGATAAAGCCATAATTAAAAGTTGAAATAGAAGGTTGACGTGAAGCGCCCTAAAAGTCCGGTATTAATAAAGTGATCATACCTTGGTTTCTCTTCCACCACCAAAACATCTAAGCCAATCCTGATGTTTATAAGATTTAATCAATCATCATTTATGTTTCTGAAAATTAAGATAATGACGAATAGTTCACAAAGAAGGATATTGATTTTTATAATTATTCCAATTGATAACTTATTGCTATATAGCCCCACATGCAGCATAGCATTAATTGTAAATTTGTATTTCCTTCATGATGCGAAGTTCAAATGATATTTTTTTAAAGATTTCGGCTCTACTTCAATTAAATTATCATAAAGAAGCAAAACCAGAGCTTCAAACTTTAGAATTGGATACCCTTAATCTGGAGCTGAAAACTTTAGAATTGGGGATTCTATCAATCAGAGTGTATAAGTTTCAACAGTGGATATTCAGATTAAGCGATCGGGATTAAGAGTATACAATTCTACTCGGATCCCTTTTAATTTTCTATTCAATCCGCTCTTGTTGGATATCATATTTCCTACTTCATGTATAAAAGATACATTTTATTACAAATACAGATACGATGCTATATCGATTGAACTAAAGTCAGCTGTTCACAAGTCGACTTTTAGACATTTTAACAAATATAAACTTTCTTAATTTTCTTATCATGAACTATTTAAAAAAGAAACTTTTAGGACTATAGTCCTTTTAAAATGTTATTCTAATTAAACATTGACTCAAACTTACGTTCATTCAATCAACCATTAGCCCAATTGATATAACACCACAAATGCGGAAAATTAAAAACCGGGTTTTTTAAAAATTAAAAAGTGCATCTGTAATTTCTATAAATTAATTTAAAGACTAAATTAGTCTTGAGATTAGCAAAAAAAGAGGATCAAGCAGTGATTTCACAATATCCACTATTTTTCAGTTTTCAGTTCAACTATAAATGAAAAGAGACAGATTTTAGTCAACATAAATTTTTAAAACTATTAGTAACTCAGAATATTTAAGTAAACCAAGTAAGAGGATATAAGTAGAATTGTTCTCAATTTGTTTCCTTTTTTCAGTCGTTAAGTAAAAATTTGAATTTGTTCGTTTTCAATATACTTCGTTCATTTTAAAATATTTTGTTAATTTTCAATATATTTCGTTCATTAGTAATATATTTCGTTCATTATCAATATATTTCGTTCATTTTCAATATATTTCGTTCATTTTCTAACGGAAAGTCGTCTAATTATTAGATTTAACTAAATATTTTTAAATATTTGCTGGATTTTATTTTAAATCTTCTTTCTCATTAATTCATTGCAAAATTTTAATCTACTTATTTTTTTCGATTAACCTTAAATGTATAAATTTTTACTGTAGTTTTAGAAAATACATGTACAATTATACATAGCCCCATTTTACAAGTGCAGTAAATTATTGTTAACTGATAAGCTGATTCCAAGTTTTAGGCAGAAATCTGATCAAAGTTTAAGATACATTTATACTTCCGTTCTGATTTTTTTTAACATTTATTGCGAATTTATTTCATGTAGATATTTAAATGTAAGTAGTCTTTATAATATTGAATGAACAAATGTTTGCTCAAAATTATGTCATTTTCTTTTTTTTGTTATACAAAATGAATGAACTGACATTATCAGCACTGAAATATAGAATATGTTGTCTAGGACCTAACAACTGAAGGTTACAATGGATTAATTAAATGTGACAATACAAAGAGAATTTCTATAACCAGCTCGCTTTATATAAATGTATATATCAGATAATAATATATAAAACGATATCAACTTTAGTTGTTTACGTCATTTTTCAATATATTATCAAGTTTACATTAAAATCTTTATATATAAAGTAGTAATCTATGTTTGAGTAATTGTTTGTTTGTTCGGATGTCCATAATAAGTTTCCTGACCATTTCACTCTATCCCCGTAGTAAATTTGAATTAGAACAGGACCTGCCCAGTTTGTACCGGCCTGCCAGATAACAGCGTGTACTGACCCGATCCTATGGTGCAGTACATCGCCCTAACCAGACTAACATACGACAGGGGTCAATTTTCTTGGCATAGTCCCGTGAGAGGGCTAACTATGACAACTCCCATGGCGCGTTCAGACTTTTTACAGTACCCGGCCTAATCCTAGGCCTATTTGACCGACCCCACTGGCTTAGTCCCCCGTGATTTCTATGTTTTTCGGTTTCCCTATCCGATCACAATGTATGAATCCTTGACCAATTTCCCTTAAATTTTGATTGGGAAGCTAGTTAGAATTATGGTAATGTTCTAAGCTTGGTTAAAAACATCATTTAGATGTTCAGGTAAAACTAGGTTCCCGTACTTGGGTACAGCATTCATTTCAAATTAAAATTGAAAATTAGCCAAGCTTTACTACTTTTTGAAATAAATATTACTTTACACTTAACAATAACTTTGTTATCGTTAAGAGTCGGATATAATTACATTTAAAGGAATTGAGTCTTTGCCACAAACTCGAATTTTTAAATCCCAATTTCTTTAAAACCAAATGTCGTAGACCGTTCATATTTCAAACTATGAGTTCTGGTGGATCAAATAATGTAAGTTTGAAATATGAAAGGTTTGCATCATCTGGTTGTAGAGATTTAGGTATTATAAAATTGGGATTTGTGGCAAAAACTCAATTCCTTTACAAACTAATTGTTGAAAAAATGTACAAATGTCGTCGTTTTTTTTTAAAAAAAAGGTTATTTGTGAGTCACCAAATAATAAATAGTTATTGTAAAGCTATGGATTTTTTTTATGGGGGGGATTGGCTATGGAAATAACTTTTAATAAGATAATTGTAATTTTCGTTAGACAAGTCAACTTCTTTACATTCAATCTTTTTTTTCAGTAGAAAGATCTTTGCTATGCCAAGAATAGGAAAATTAATTATGCCATAATCCAGAGAACATGTAAAAGAAAGAATAAAACGTTGATTTATAATAATTGTGTCACCAATATCATCAAAAAAGGCGATAACCAACTTTCAATGTTTCACTTCAATTTGGACTTTTTTCTAAAAAACTTGTTTGGCTATTGGTGAACAAAGAACCTAAATCGCATTAGTACAATGATGCTTATTAGTGGAACGATCCTTTCCCTAAAATTATTTTTTAGAAAATAGTAAATATTTACCTAGTTTTAAGAAGGTATTTGTTGGTTTTGCTAGAACCTGGGAGAAGGAGGGGTAGATATTAGAATAAAACGAACAAATTTAGGGGTTTGGAATAAAGAAAAGGGTGGGGAATGAACTGTAAGATTTATGCCAAAGTAGCATGAAACCAGTCCTACAATCTTTTAGATTTACTTCTAAACCTTCGAATCATATACTAATGTGTGTATATATATATATACATTAGTAAATTAATTAAAGTTCTAGTACTATATAAATAATAATATAGTAAATTTGAATGTGAATATTTTTTTTGCAATTAATTTAAACTGGAGCGGAGATTGTATTTATAAACCAACAAACAAAATTGTGCATAAACTAGGTAAGGAAACTTAATTTTCATCTCCAGATACCTACAATACTAATTTCTTTTTTTGCAAAAATATACCAGAAGTGTAGACTGTAAATAAGAAATACAAATTTTTTCGATTTTATAATGTTTTTAAAATATTTCAGATTTTTCCGCCAAAATAAGTCCCAAAGGAAAACCAAATATCCCAAAATAAATTAAACAAAAAAGCCAACAAAAATTAAAATGTGACCTGTCCTTACAGAAAACTTTTCTTGTAGAAGAAATGTATACAAACAAACAAATGATTCAATTTTACTACAGTGTAAGCAATTATATCAATAGATGAAGATGAATTTTTTCATTGTATTGATATAATCGCCTACCACTGTAGTTAATCTATTTTTGAAAATTTATAAATACATTCTTGTCATTGTAAATATTTATATTTTTATTTTTTTGTTTTCCTACAAGTCTGCATTAAATAAGTGAAAATGCGGCTTTGTAATTGAAGCTATTATAATGGTACCCATACATCTTTGGAAGAGTAAAACGAAAGGAATTGAAGCTATTATAATGGTATCCATACATCTTTGGAAGAGTAAAACGAAAGGAATTGAAGCTATTATAATGGTATCCATACATCTTTGGAAGAGTAAAACGAAAGGAATTGAAGCTATTATAATGGTATCCATACATCTTTGGAAGAGTAAAACGAAAGGAATTGAAGCTATTATAATGGTATCCATACATCTTTGGAAGAGTAAAACGAAAGGAATTGAAGCTATTATAATGGTATCCATACATCTTTGGAAGAGTAAAACGAAAGGAATTGAAGCTATTATAATGGTATCCATACATCTTTGGAAGAGTAAAACGAAAGGAATTGAAGCTATTATAATGGTACCCATACANTACCGTTACATTTTAACCTGTTTAGGGTTAATCATAAGGTCCCAATTTTAACTGAAAGCCATTTCAAAAATATTATGTAGAGTGCCTTAACCATATTAAAATGTCACCTTAAAGGCCTGGAAAATTCGATAGTATTTGTTTGCCTAATAAGCCATTATTAAATATGTGCAGTTTAGCATATTTATCAGGCAAACGTTTTAGATTCTTCTTTTTGATTTTTATGGTTACACAATTTTCACGAAAAGTATCATCTACAAAATATTGTGAGTTTGTTGCAGAGACTTTATTTCGTTTTCCTTAAAAGTCTGTAGGGAAAAACGTTCTATTTGCGTCTTATATATTTCACTTTTGGAGATATATAAAATTTTCAAGACAACGAAACTTATTAATTTTAATTTCCAAAATTAAATAAATTTTGAAAATTGTATTACAAAGTTTAAATGAAATTCAGTAAAACCTTTTCAAATTCCGAAGAATAATCTTTAAAATTGGAAGTACCCTAAGTGAAATTTTACACTTTTTTACACTATCTGCAAACAGAAGGACATTCGTTTAGTACGAATATAAGTAACTATTAAGAAAAAGAAATAAGACGTAGCTTAGATTATGGGTAATTTTTTGATAATATGAATATAAAAGTTGTAGAAAAATATAAATTTAAAAATTCACTGTATCTTGTGGAACCCTAAAATTAAATAGAAGATTTTAGTCAATGTGGAATCATATTTCAATAGATTTCATCACAGTTCTTTGGCTTCTCATTTAAACACATTATCAATATTTTAAATACTAGAATTTCAGGTCACTTCGCGCCCTTCTTTCTAGGCTTTTAGGGCGCTTCGCGCCCATCTTCTATTTAAACTTTTAATTGTGGCTTTATCTGTGAGCAACTTCTCTTTGTACAGTATAAAACAAAAACAAAAAAAGTTTGCGGATTTCATAATATTTTTCGCGCATTTTCAAAATTTTACAAAAATTAAAAACTTTTAAACACAAATTTTTAAAATTTCAATCATTCATAAACCTTCCCTGGGGTCCCTAGATGTCCCAAAAAAAATTTTGGTTTATATATATATATATATATATGTATATATATATAAATTGTATATATAGATTCTAGTTATAGACCGTTGCCACAGTTAATATCAATCTACAATCACAACACTAATATAATAATGTAACTGAAGATTCTAGATTATTTCACCATTAGTGAACAAGAGGATTAGTTTATACTAGAGGGGATACATCTAATCGGTCTTCAAGGTAATAAGAGATCGAAGAGATTATAGTTCAGGGGGTAGATTGTCGTTGCAAGGGGATAAAAGAAATGAAAAAACAAACTATTTGAGTGCAAGTCGAAAAACTGATTGGGCAGAAATCATTAATTTCTTAGTCTAGAAAGCTCGAGAACAAAATTGAACTCACTCAATTTGGATTCAACCCAGTAAACACACGATCTGAGATGTCCTTCATTCTTTTTGATGCAACACATAATGAAATTTAATTCAACAATTATCGAAAATTTTCGCTAAAATTAGTTCGAAAATTCATTAAAATTTGCGAACATTTTGCGAATTTCTAGTTTCCCTGATTTTTTCAAAATGAATGATGTGCAAAAAGTAAAATATTTGCCTATTTTTTTGTATAAACGTTTTTTATTATTTACATAAAAACAAACATATATATTTGTTTCAGCATTAGAGCATATATTACTAAAGCTACTAAAACTAAAACATTAACTTTGTAAATGATCCTACCTGTCTGCAGGGGCGGAGCTATGAGATCCACCTCACTGAGTAAATGAGTATTTTTGTTTTAAGAATATAATAATAATAATAAAGTAATATATACATATGTATATATATATATATATATGTATGTATATATATAATGTACACATATGAAAAGTTTTACTTCAACTAGAGGAACTTTAAATAAAAAAAATCCAAAAGTAAGCTGAGTAAAGTTTCATTAACAGGTTTAAAGGGTACCGTTGTGAATCGGGGATGCCCCCCTTTAACCCTGAACTGATTGAGAGGGGGGGTGTCAAACACCCTTCTAGTTTTTGCTCTAGAACTCTGATTTTTGTCATTATTACCGTTACATTTTTTATTTTAATGAATAGAAATTTGAAGTATTTTTGTTAAAGGAATTGAGTCTTTGTCACAAAATCAAATTTTCTAATCCCTATATCTTTGCAACCTGATAGTGTACACTTTTGATATTTCAAACTTAAATTATTTGAACTATCAGAATTGATAGTTTGAAATATATAAGTTATACAACATTGATTTGTAAAGTTATAGGAATTAGAAAATTAGAGTTTGTGACAAATACTCAATTCCTTTGTTTCTTTCTAATGCATAGGGTAGGGTACAGGAAGATAAAAAGTCATAGTCCGTTTCAACCTTATACCTTTTCCCCCAGGCTATTCATAGATTCAGACCCCCTTTATAGGGTTAAATGAAAGGTCACTCGAAATTAAGCTTATAAGTTACATTCATCTAAAAATTAGCGAAAATTCCGTTTACGAACTAAGATACTCTTTCAGTTGAAAAAGTGCTTACATTACACCAAAGTTTAAAATTTTTTTTTAAAGTTATACAATGAAAAAACGCTAAAATTGTTGCAAACCGGAAAAGTGTTAATATTTTTTGGAAAAAGGTTACAATTTGCTTGAAATGGCGGGTCTTTTAATAAAATTAAAATATAAGTACATAAATAAAGTAATATAAATTGGGAAAATATTTATATATGACAGATATATTCTAAATTTAACTTGAGAAGACGGAACATATTTTCCATTTGAATTTAGAATGACACTTTAATACATTTCATTTTAAGCTCAAAGTAAAGGGATTTGAAAATTTGGTGATATTAAACCCTGTTTGCATCCAATATTACGTTTACAATTATGGAACTTTCAATTTGTAAGTAATATTACTTATTTCGATGATTTATGCAAACAGGTTTTGCGTTACATATTAATTTTAAAAAATTAAGTTAAAAACTCTTTTTTGTCAAGTCCACCTTTTAAAAAAAAGAAAAACTAGAATCTTTTTAGTTTCATCTTCACTAACTTGAAATTAACGCGAATGAAAATATATTAATTGAAATTTGCCATCTTAAAATTAAAATTAAATCTATATGTAAACTTTGATTGTCTGTTTGGGTGTCTGTCTGTCCGTTTGGATCAAATAAACGTCAAAGCGGCTGAATCGATCGGGCCCAAACTTTTTGTGGGACTTCAGGTGACCCCAGGGAAGTTTTATAGATGATTGAATTATCAAAATATTTGTCACTAACAAAATTCGATTTTTGAAAATATTGAAAATACAAGTTTTTAAAAAAAAAATTTTCTTTGTTTGAAAGTGGAAAGAATTTAAATTTAAGTTTAATTGTGTTAATGATAAAACATTATAGAAAGCTGTTAATAAAATCAAAACGATTATAGAAAGATAATTTTCCCCCATTTTGTTTCGAAATCGCTCCTGCACATCGATTCACACCGGGTACACTAGACAGGCTGGTACTATTACACTAGACCTGTAAATCCTTTTGCTGGTTCAAATCATGGAACGATTGAACTCATGTACATTACATTGGTTGTGCCAGTGGGGACATCTTTGTAAAGTATATAAGACCGTATTCCGCTAGACTGGTATGCTGTTTTCATACTAAAAATTAGTGTACTTTTGTTTTTGTTATTTTCCTTCTTTTTATTTATATCAAAAATATTGTAAAACTATAAACTAGTTAGTGACTGGTGTGTGTAAAGTGGTGAAGGAAAGAGAAAGGGGGGAATAAGTATTAATTAAGTTTATTCAAGGTGTTATTCGTTTTGTGCACGTTACACTTACACAGTAATTAAAGAATTGCATTTGAAAAATTGCCATTATGCAGGACTTTCATACTGTTAATATTATTCTCAAAAATATACTACGAGAATAGCGAATATAATCTTCGTGAACAAATAGGGGGAAAGTTGTTTAAAAAAACTGTCAAAACCTTCATTTACATTTCTTGTTGTGAACCAATCTAAATGTTAATAGAAATGATAAAGAAAAAATGACAACTGATTACAAAATTACATGGGTCAGGAATTGAAAACAACCTATGCTCCTCACGTCAAACTAAAGTATATTACACGAAAGTTTAAAATCTTTGAGAAAAAAACGTTTTTAATTTGTAATATGTAAATGTACTCAATGAAATATCTTTTATCTTACTTGTGCATAAAATCAAAAATAGTGGAGATACGACGTCACAAAGTCACAAAGTAAATAGCACGAGAGATTATAATCTTTGAGAAAAAGGTTTTGAATTTGTAATATGTAAATGTACTCTATGAAATATCATTTATCTTATTATCTTACTTGTGCATAAAATCAAAACTAGTGGAGATACGAGATCACAAAGTCGTCCTTGCTTCAAAGTGACTCCCTATTTCGAGCAGTCAGCCCATTTCTGTCTTCCAGCCTTCCAGGTCAAAATGGGTTGGTATATTGTAACTAACGATCCAGAATTTTATAGCTTCAATCAAGTGTATCTGCGGAATCTTAAACTACCGAGCAAATGGGAATTGAAGATAAAGATTCGGATACTTTCAGTTTAGATGGGTTTCCAGTTGTTTTATGTACAGGGTGTTTCAAGATACATGTGACACTAAATAAACAAAGTGACTAGACAGAAGGATAGAGAAGATTAAATTCATGCGACATTAATAGTACGACTTTTTGACCTCGTACCTCATCTAGTTTTGATTTAACCAAATTTATCCGAATATATATTAGAAATCCAAAACATTTTTGTTCTTTTCGATAAATCTTCAATGAGAGAAATTAAGATTGGAAATACACAAAATTTCAATTCTACTTGCATTTTACTTTAATTAGACTTTCATAAAATCTATGTAGGCTAATGTGACGAGATAGAGCCAAAATATACTTTTTGTCAAACAAAATTCTTAAACCTTCTCTCTCGCTATTTTGCATATTTTTTATATGCTAAACATTAAAAACATTTATGCAAAATTACAAACGCTTAAAAAAGATAACATTTTTAAAGTATACAACAGATTTTTTTATTGTTCATTTGACACCCTGTATGGAACATCATTATGCAACATTATAAAGAACGATTAAGTTTACCAACCTTTACAGCTTTACACTAATGAAAATGTAAAGCATGACCTAGTTTTAAAACCAGGCAATCATGAGATTTTTTTCTCAGAATTCAGTTGTTTTTATGAAATTTTCTTATGATTATCTTGAACATTAATATATAGTTGCTATTAAGTATTTATCCTGGTCAATCTGCTTAGACTTTTTAAACCTGATAATCTTATGTGTATACGTATTTATATATATATAATTTAATTTACTCTGTGGCTCATATTGCACAATTTAGGCATCCTAAGGTATACGTATAAATGAACAAATTCTTTTTTGATGCCGAGATTGTACTAGAAAAAGGCGTAGTTATTATATTTCTTTCTATTCATTAAATAAGATCTTCAAACTCTGTTTGTGTATTTTTTGTAAACTGATATATCTGTATTTCCATGATATTCTTTGAGACAATATTTCGTCATCTTAAGTAACTAACCTTTCTGAGATTGAAAAAATCCATTCGAATATTTCTTCTTTTCTGTTTTGGATCCTAAGTATGCACTAACTACTATATATTCTGATCCGAGTTCTTTAATCCTTCAGGTTTGAATTCGGAATAAAAACTAGATTAGAGTTTCCTAATTTCCAAAAGGTGACGAATGGAATTTTCAAACGATTCTGATTTGGTAGAATCAAAATAAACTTGACGTTGCATTTATAAAAATGGCCTTCTATTATGAATTTTGACCAAAGAAATAAACAAGGTAAATTAATTGCGCCACAATTTAGTTATCCATAAAAATTTTCCCGCAAAAATAAAAAATTTGTAAAAACTACGGTAGCCCTTTGATCTGTGGTATACTTTCTGCTTAATTAAGCAGTCGTAAGTTAAATTGCACTGATCCCTGCAGATTGAACCATTATATTAATAAATAATCAGAATGCCTTTTTTATATTACAATTTAAAATATGCTAATAATAACTGCTGAAGGTCTGATGGGTGTTAAGGTTTTTATTCTAATATATGAAAAAGTAGAGTATATATATGGCTTCCTAAAAGTAATATTAAAGTAATCTTTCTTTTAAAATTTAGCCATTTAGTTATTTTATATTTGGCGACGACTTAAACAAAATAAATACAAAACGAAGAATGTTTTTTATAGTAAGTCTATTAATTTGATTTTTCGTTGTATTTTCTGTATAAATATGCAGAGAATTTTGATAAATTAAATTAAGTTTCAAGAAAAGAGGAAGAAAGGGTTAAAAGGGAAAGATTTATTTATACCGTAAAATGAAATTTCTTCAGTACACTTTTTAATCAAAAGTTTTTTCAACAGTTTATCACTTCAGCCCGCGTGTATTCTATTTATATCTTAAAAGTCAAAACAAAAAACGTAAGTTTAGTCATAGAGCCCAGATATAATATTTTTAATGGTAGCCTTTATTTTTTTGCGTATTATTATAGTAGACATAATGTTAGTTTGAATAATATGTTATGCAAGGTTTAGCACAATTTGTTTAATGACGGCTAATTGCATGATCAATCAGTATATTATGACTTCTTCAGGTTAAAAAAATGAAATCAAAATAAGCACTAATAACCTTTAATTAAGCGTGTGTTTACTCTAGACCATGGGTTCTCCGGTAAAGGTTCGGAGAAGACTGCTCCGATATATATTTGTCGGACGGTGGTCCTCCGGTCCTTTTTAGATAGGAAGATAGGTAGATAGAGATTCAAAAATAAAGAAGTATAGAACTACTAGGATTTTAAGGAGCTTCGCGCCCATCTATTTTAACTTTTGATTATCTTCTCTTTGAACGATACAAAACAAAAACAAAACAAAAAGTTTGCATATTCAATGATATTTTTTTCGTGGATTTTTATAATTTTACTAAAATAAAAAAAAATTGGAGACAACTTTTTAAAATTCTAAGTATCCATAAACCTTGTCTGAAGTCATGTGAGGTGCCAAACAAAATTTGGGCCCGATCAGTTCAGCCGTTTTGACACTTATTGGATATAAACAGACAAGCAAAGTATATATATAGATAGAGATATAGAAGTGCTAGGAAAGGAACAGAGGTTACGTTGTTCGCTTTTTTTCTGTTAACAATTTTAGCTTTTTAATGCAACCATTTTCTTTGTAAACATTCACAATTGAAAAGAAAGTAAAATTTAGCATCGGATTTTTCTGTTTCCATTGGCGGATTTTCACATTTTATGAACACCATTTTTTGAAGAAACTTTTTTAAATTAAGACCGGTCAAAGACCATAAAAATATTTGTTTCCGATTGATGCCAAATTTGAACTCTGACCCGATTTCATTTTTGGCCATACAAAATATCTCCGATCTGATGGGAAAAATTAAAATTCGTTGATCAGTTTTTGTTGCAAATAATATTAGCGATAAAAGGTTTGGAAATTCTTTAAAGTTAACACGGAAAATTAGTTTCAAAACATCTGTTGACAAATAGTTTGTTTGCACCATGAGATTGGAAATTTTAAGCTTATTTGTTGTAATCCATAATGTCCTCTGATAAAAACTAAGGGTCTAGAATAGTTTGTTTGCACCATGAGATTGGAAATTTTAAGCTTATTTGTTGTAATCCATAATGTCCTCGGATAAAAACTAAGGGTCTAGAATCAAGACATTACATAATGTCCTCTGATAAAAACTAAGGATCTAGAATCAAGACATTACATAATGTCCTCGGATAAAAACTAAGGGTCTAGAATCAAGACATTACATGTCAAATTCTGGAACACTTTGGCATTTGCGCACCTGACAAGACACTAAAATGGTGTCTTGTGTCTTGTTTATGCTAACTGTGTAAGCAAGCGCTGAATAAATGTGATTTAAGCATGTACTTATTATAAGGAAGCGCAGTTTATTTACCCATCTGCAAGACTCTAAATTTGTGTCTTGTGTCTTGTTTATGAATGCTGTATAAAGCGCTGAAAAAAACCTCTATAGGAATAGAGATGTCTTAGTGTCTCTTTGTCTCCTTTGTATAATACTCGTGTTTGCGTAAGTATTATTTTATTTAAACCATAAAAACAGGCGTCTTAATTTCTCAATATATCATTGTCTCATCCTGTAAAAGAGGATTGTCCTATTGTCGCCCATTACCATCATACAAGGTTTATTTTGTACTATAAGATCGGAAATTTGCAATGTCTATATTATTTTCTATTAACCCTATCTCTGCTGGGGTACTTGAAAACCAGGATATGCTGGGGGGGGGTCAATTTGCCCCCCCCCTCCTCTAAATCCCATTTTTGTTGTCCAAATATGACAAATGATACATCATTGGAAAGCTCTTGTGCTCTACTTTTAGAATCTGCAAAAAAAATTTCAAATTTGCAAAAATTGAATTTTTAATCGCAAAAACCAGTTATATAGTAAAAATGTTTGCAACAAAAATTTGTCCAAAAAATGAAAAATTATACATTTTTGAAAAGCCCTTGACCGTGCCATTTCAAATATGCAAAAAATTTTGCAAAATTTTAAATAACCTGATTTTTAATCAAGAAAAACTAAAAACGTGCAAATTTCCTTTGACAGATTGTTTGCAAATAATTCACAATTTTTTTCCGCAAAACTTGTGCAATTTGTTTCCTTATGTCAAAGGATTTCCAAAAAGCTAAATTTCATCAAAATCTGACAAGTGGAAGTGGGTCAAAACAAATATTTAGTTTGTTACAGGAAAAAGCAGTCATTCAGGCAGTGTGCCTGAGGACTCAGGCAGTTAGTATTAAAGCCCGGTTTTAGGCCTGAAGGGAGGGCTTTGGGTATGTAGGAAAAGCCTCAGACCAATTTTTTTTGAGTTATGTAAAAAAAACTAAAGGGGGGTCAAATTGACCCCCCCCCCCAGCAGGAATAGGGTTAACAAAAATCAGTTTAACGAATTAGTAACTTTGATTTAAGTTAAAGAAAATTTGGATGTGAGGTGTTAAATAAAATCCTTTAGAAGCAAAAGTAGAAAAAGTGATTTTGACAGTTTAGAAACAAAGAAACTGAGTCTTCGCCCTAAAGTTTTATTTTCTGATCCTTCTATCTTTGCAATCCAATGTTGTAGACCTTGGATATTACAAACTTTGAAATCTGATAGTTCATGTAATCAAAAATTTTTATTGTCAAAGTTTTCCACCATCAGGTTGCTCAACAATATTGGGATTAGAGAGATAAAATTGTAATGAATATACCACACAAACCCTGTGACAACTTTTGAAAATATACATGTACAAACAATATACATTCTTTAAAGGTTTTAAATGATATTTATGAAAGCTTCAAAGATATTAGGTGAACCGCGAACTGAACGTTTCTAAATCATTTAGAAACTTAAAACCATGTCATTGGTTATTTCATAAACCTTGAAAATCTAATATGCACAAGGAATGATTTTTAAATAATTTCTATAAAACAATGCCAAATAAATTGAGTTTTTGTCAAAAATTCTGATTTTCTAATCTCTATATCTTTGCAACACAATGTCTTATATATTTAGATATTTAAATCTATGCATTCTGTTAGATATCGAAGTTTTTAAATATCAAAGGTTATCACCATAATTCCTGTATAAAAAATATATGAACCAATAAGTAAAACCATAAAAAATACCACGGGCAAACTTCCTAATTAATTAAACAGAAAATTGATGAGTAAAATTTCAGGTCTATTTTTTAAAGTCCAAAGAAGTTTTTTTTTAAGTTCAAACCCAGTATTTATTTTGAAGTAAATAGGTTTAATTTTTTTAGTTAAATTTTTAGGTATTTCTTTTATCAATACATTGTACAAATACTTCATATTAGGTAAAAATGTGTTTTTTGTGTGTAAAATAAACGTTTGATAACCATCACCAAACCCAGATTGTGTTGTGTGTTTTTATACAGCCTTAGGACATAAAACCCTTGGTAGTTATAGTCAGCACGCAATTTTATCATGAAAAGCAAATTTGAGAAAGTTTTAATTTCCAAACTTTTCTTATTGTATTTTTATATTTCGAGAGTATTCAACTAACAGGGAAAAGTAAAATTTCAGAAAACCTATTTTGCTCTAAAATACTGAAACGACAAAGATTTTTTGAATGTGCAAATACGAATTAAAAATTAGGAACGTTTTACTGTTTCCAAAAAAGTCCTATTTCCATGTTTTTAATTTTCAAAAATTGATCATTTTCAATTGTGGATTCTCTATTAAAGTGAGTTAAGGTTCTCTTAAAATTACAGCGACAATCCATTTTTACTTTTTGGTTAGAATGTTAAATTGATTAAAGCTATTTGAAAGTTACATTTCTTATATTCTACTGTTTATAGGTTTCATTAATATACACTAGCAATTTTGTATCAAACCTTTTCACTTTATGCTATGAAAAAAATTAAGTACTTCTTAAACATTGAAACCATGAAATTGCTCTATTACTACTTTTTCCACTCTCATTTAGCATTTTGTTCAAAATTTATAATGCTTTCAAACAAAAATATTGATAAGATAGAATCATTGCAAAAGAACGCTATTCGTCTTTGATGGGGTTACCTAGAATAAGTTACACAGCGGAAGCTTTTTGGGCTTTGAACATACTCTTCTTCAGAAATTTTAATGTTATAGAATTTTAATTTCAATTTAAAAAAGATTTCTTAATATCAACAATATCAAAATCGCAAATCTTAGAAACAGAAATAATTTATATATCAAAATCGGACTGCTTCCTCCTCACAATTTCCTGAAAATATGGTAGAAAAATATACGGCACCTTTCTAAGCATTCAAATATCAATCTTAGTTCGAATTTTAATCAGAATTTAATCCAAGACTTTTATCAGCAGAACAAATGTTTTAAATCTGTGTTTGTAAAAGAATCGAAGAAAGCAAAGACGATTTTACAAAAAAATAGACCTTAAAGATTAAAAAGAGTAAAAGATATAATGAAACATAAAGAATGTCAAAAATCGGCACGAATTAAAAAGATGCTAAAAAATGCCCGTTTTGCGTAGAACCTATATCTTTTTCACAACCCCTAAAGCTTATTTAAAGTATTATTTAACATTAAAAATAAATCTATCATTGTTATTTCTAAAAGTTATTAGTTCATATTCGAAAACTACTAACAGTCCTCCACCAGTTTATATTTAATATAATGTTAACAATAAATATGTAACTTTCCTTTCCCTTTAATTTCTATTTTTGATATTTCTTTAGAAATGGGAGAAATATTCCCACAACCTTTGTTTTTGGAGGTTTTAAAATATTTTCTCTTAAAAACACTTAATTTTGTATGTTTTTGCTATATTTCATAAAAAACTTACTTACTTACTACTTAAAAAAAGAATATATACCTAATTCAGTGTCGAAAACTTTGACATCCATATAATACTTTATAATATGTAAAAATCTCAAAAATTCAATTCAGGGGTTGCGTGATTTTAAAAATTAGAATTTGCCAATCCTAAATATTTAGCATTGTTCTCGTCCGTTCTAAATTATTCTGGATTTATAGAAATTAATAATCAAACAACAAATTGTTTGAATCCTAGGAAGCATAAAGTTCTAATTAAATTAGATTTAGCAATTAGTTTCTCCTGTTTAAAGATGAATCATTCATTTCCAAAATATTATTTAAAAGAGATCCGAAGGTTAAATGTGGTTTATTAAATCTATGATTACAAGTTTAAGTCGGCTGACATTATGTTTTTCATATTAATCTTTGAGGATTGGATAACACTAACTAATTCTAATTAGCAGTATAAAAATGTTGTTATCTTATGATCACTTGGTGAAAAAACTGTTCTGCTGTGAGACGGATAAGACTTTGATATTTTACTGGGACAAATAAAAATACACTTAAAGCTTTATTTGTTAGCTTTGACCGTATTTGGAACAAGTAAATTTTATAGGCATGGTGTAAAATTTATATCGTATAAACTCAATTAAACTAATCTTAATATGTTTGGAACCTTATATTTATAGTATATAAGGATGTAGGAGTGTAGGATAAGGCAGCTAAGGACTGAAGAATGCCAAAATACTTGAGTACACTAAGGGTAATGATGCAAACATTGAAACATTTAATCTTTTTCCATACTTAACTCTTTCAACCTCTTGCATTTATTCAGCTTAATATATAATCCACACAGATCATATTTTACTTTTCTGTCAATACTTGGAAAAAACCAGATGATCAACACCCCTTGATATAAATTCAAGAGTTGATGAAAAACCTCAGTGTGCACATTTGCGGTAAATTCATCCTTGCTCCCAGCATTCAATCCGGAAGAAACATATCCTTGCTCCCAGCATTCAATCCGGAAGAAACATATCCTTGCTCCCAGCATTCAATCCGGAAGAAACATATCCTTGCTCCCAGCATTCAATCCCGGAGAAGCATATCCTTGCTCCCAATCCGGAAGAAACATATCCTTGCTCCCAGCATTCAATCCGGGAGAAGCATATCCTTGCTCCCAGCATTCAATCCCGGAGAAGCATATCCTTGCTCCCAGCATTCAATCCGGAAGAAACATATCCTTGCTCCCAGCATTCAATCCGGGAGAAGCATATCCTTGCTCCCAGCATTCAATCCGTGAGAAACATATCCTTGCTCCCAGCATTCAATCCGGAAGAAACATATCCTTGCTCCCAGCATTCAATCCGGGAGAAACATATCCTTATTCAATCCGGAAGAAACATATCCTTGCTCCCAGCATTCAATCCGGGAGAAACATATCCTTGCTCCTAGCATTCAATCCGGAAGAAACATATCCTTGCTCCCAGCATTCAATCCGGAAGAAACATATCCTTGCTCCCAGCATTCAATCCGGGAGAATCATATCCTTGCTCCCAGCATTCAATCCGGAAGAAACATATCCTTGCTCCCAGCATTCAATCCGGAGTAAACATATCCTTGCTCCTAGCATTCAATCCGGAGTAAACATATCCTTGCTCCCAGCATTCAATCCGTGAGAAACATATCCTTGCTCCCAGCATTCAATGCGTGAGAAGCATATCCTTGCTCCTAGCATTCAATCCGGGAGAAACATATCCTTGCTCCTAGCATTCAATCCACAAGAAACATATCCTTGCTCCCAACATTCAATCCGGAAGAAACATATCCTTGCTCCCAGCATTCAACCCGGAGTAAACATATCCTTGCTCCTAGCAATCAACCCGGAGTAAACATATCCTTGCTCCCATGCTATTCAACCCAGAGTACATTTAATCTTGCTCCTAGCATTCAACCTGGAGTAAATTTATTCTTGCTAGTAGCATTTAACCCGGAATAAACATATTCTTGCTTCCACAATTCAACCCGGAGTACATTTAATCTTGCTCCAACCATTTAACCCGAAGTCAGTTTAATCTTGCTACCCAGCAATTAACCCGGAGTAAATTTAATCTTACTCCGAGCAGTCAACCCGGAGTAAAAATATCCTTGCTCCCAGCATTTAACCCGGAATGAACATATCCTTGCTCCCAGCATTCAACCCGGAATAAGTATATTCTTGCTCCCACCCCATTCAACTCGGAGTAAATTTAATCTTAATCCTAGCATTCAACTAGGAGTAAATTTAATCTTGCTCCTAGCAGTCAACCCGGAGTAAAAATATCCTTGCTCCCACCATTCAACCCCGAATAAACATATTCTTGCTCCCACCATTCAATACAGAGTAAATTTAATCTTACTCCTAGCATTCAACCTGGAGTAAACATATCCTTGCTCCCAGCATTCAACCCGGAATAAACATATTCTTGCCATCAGTTTATAAAGATATAGGGTTAAGCGTATTTGAGTTTGTGGCAAAAAGTCAGTTCCTTTAACCTTGCTCCAACTCGGAATAAACTCATCCTTGTGCCCATTTAATAAAGGTTGTACAAGCATTTCATGTTCCCTTTACCACTCTCCAAATAAGGATTACTGCTGTCCGCTTGCGAAAAGATGTCAAAATAAGATTTGTAAGAAACCCCTTTCTATAGGTGTATCTTACTTTTGTCAGAAAAGACGACGGAAAAGAAAAAAAAACGTCTAAAATAATTAACATCAGAAAAAATCGAGAAAAGTAGGAAAATTTAGGGAAAAGTTGAACAAATTATGAAGTATAGCGAGATGAAAAAGAAACTGGAGGCAAAGAAGGAGAAAGAAGAAGAAAGAAGAAGAAAGAAGAAGTGAAGAAAGGATAGACGGAGAAAGAAAAAGAAATAAGAAGAAAGATGTTGACTTAAACAAGACGAAGGGAGAAACAAATAAAATCAGAGTGAGAAAGAAGAAGAAAGAAGAAAAAATAGAGGGAGAAGAACTAGATCAAAAAAGAAATGAAATAACTGCTAATTCGGTATTCACTTAAAATAACGCTTACAGTCCCTCTGCGACCTAAAAGTAGTAGTTTTATATGTAAAAAAACTGTAAAACTTTTTTTTGGAAATCAATTTTGTACTATTAAGTCACCCGAATGAAATGATTGCAATTTTACGTTAAGCCAATTTCTGTTTTTCCATCTATCTGTCTATCTTTATCTATTTCTTGTTGCAAGGTTTTTACTAGAATGCCTTTGATTTCGGGAAGCTTTTTGCTGTAATACCAAATACCAGGCGTCAATGTAATATCGTTCAATTATTGGCTTGGTTAGCAAATAATCCAGTGTTAAAGTTTAATCCCTTGCCAGTTTGTACAATAATGTTGTTGACTGATAGGAGGGGTATATATTCATTAAACTAGGATCCCGGACAATTTAAGTTCTGAAGTTGGCAATAGAATGTTGGTAATAGTTGGCAATAGATGACAATAGTTGGCAATGGAGGACAATAGTTGGCAATAGTAGGCAATAGAAGGCAATAGTTGGCAATGGAGGACAATAGTTGGCAATAGTAGGCAATATAAGGCAATAGTTGGCAATGGAGGACAATAGTTGGCAATAGTAGGCAATAGTTGGCAATAGATGACAATAGTTGGCAATAGATGACAATAGTTGGCAAGAGTAGGCAATAGAAGGCAATAGATGACAATAGTTGGCAATAGATGACAATTGTTGGCAATAGTTGGCAATGAATGACAATAGTAGGCAATAGTAGGCAATAGTTGGCAATAGATGAGAATAGTTGGCAATAGTTGGCAATAGTAGGCAATAGTTCCAGAGGTCTTCTCAAATTCCCCACAAATCCATAGAAGATAATACACGCAGTAGGTATATTTCAATCCTATAAAATAAGTATGGTTAACAACAATGCATTGATATAAATTGATTGATACATAAATGTTAACAATGTTTTATTATATTATGAAACATCCTTACTAGTTGAAGATGGTGGGGTGAATTGAGGCGTCTGGTTATCAAAAATAAAATAACATTTAAACGTCTGAAATAAAATGACAATTGTTGATCATCAATGTAAATCACTATTTTTGCATGAGTATTATTCTTTTTTTTTACTTTTGAAATTGCATTGCTACACGTGAAGTTGTTTATAGTTTTGTCGGAGAGAGGAGGGGGGGGGGGGATGAAAATGTTTGGTTTGGCTGTGGCTGTAAAAGACGACTTTACAACGGAGTATTCATTGTTTAGGGTCAACAAATGTACATTGTACATACTTTACAAAAATATCTGATATTGGAAACAATAATTTTTATATCTTAGTAAACACAGTTTTTTCCAATCTTAATAAAAAAATGTTTTGTACACTTTTCTTTTTAAGGTTTTTACGCTAATGCTTGGATATATTAATCTTTAATATTACTTTTTGAACACTTTTTATGATATGAAAAGATAATAACCAAATAGATTAACAAGTACAATAAATGGCAACAGAGAAATGGACCAATTTGTGACGACGTTACAATTGTCAATTATAACAAGCTTGTTATAGCAAAATGTTCTCACATTAGGTGACATTTTTCCAAGATTAAATAAAAAAGTTCAAATTTAGAAAATAAAGAACACATACAATTGCACTTATTTTACTATTAGACAAGCACTTTATTCTAAAATTATCAATATTATATTGACAATTTTGTCGGACACAAAAACTGAATTGACACTTATGACGTCAGAATACAGTTTAGAGTGTACAAATTCTACGCTGCAATCTATTGTACTAGAATCTATTTGGATATAACCAGTGCTAGATTTTACATAAAAAATAGTTTGTAATTTTGTTGGTCATATAGTTTGAGCGGGATTGGCAATTTTTGATTTTGGATTGTAAATGATAGAAAGTTTAAATAAAAGTTTCTAAGTAATAAGTGCAGTTTATTCTTTTAAAATATGAAGAGTAAGCCATTAAGTCTTTTATCTACTTACCATGAACAAAAATTAAGCAACGTCACACAAACTATTAGAATTTTGCCAAATACTTATTTAAAAGTCAGTAACAAGAGTTTCGCTTCTTTAAAATGATAAAATAAAGGTCTGCACAATTGTTTAAGTAAGTTTAGTAATAAGTCACATTAAAATGTTCACAGAACCTAATCGCATTTTGTTCGCTCACGAAAAATGGGAAAATTTTCGTGTTTTTGCGATAGTTCGCTTTAATCTGTTGGGCGAAAAAATGCTAAATTTCGCGAATTAAGAAATGCAAAAAATGCAAATATATGATTTAATATAACTTTTAGTGCTGAGCTCTCAGATCAGAGAATTCCACAAGTTTTTTAAGCTTGTTTCGCGGAATTTATGGTTTTGAAAAAATATATGTATGTACATGTAAGCAAATTTTTTTCGCATTGTTTCGCTTAATCTCATTTTCGCGAAAAAATGCAAAATTTCATTAAAAAGTTTTCGAAATACGAACGAAAATTTTCGCATTTTTCGCAAAAGTTTTCGTTCGCTGGAAACCCTACATACAAAACATTGGTTTTAAATGTTTGTATTTGTTTACATGTACTATACATATTAGATTTCTCTTCAAAGAGTAAATATATCATTATGTTTTATGGATAAATCCAGCTCTGCGATAATTTATGAATTGTTGTAAGCCTGGAGACTCAGATGTTGCTGCCAACTTAATCCTGGAATATTGTAACCTGTATTTTGATAATTTATGTTATAAATTCCTATGACCAGAATAAATCATTGATTTTTTATTTGAAAGATGGATCCCATGTCAGGCTGTGACACCCCTACTCTTGTGTTTATATTTGAGCCCAAAGACAGTACACTGCAGTACTAAAAATGCGTACACCACTGAAATGACTTTCCTTGCCTTACATTCATTGCGCTCTCCAATGCTTCCCGCTACACAACTCCTTCCCGTACTATCACCCCTTCATTACTTACCAATACACAATACCTTCCCGCACTACACTCTCCCCCATACTTACCGCTTTACAAGATCTTCTCGTACTTTAATCCCCGGCCCCCTCATCCCGATTTCCTGTTAAACAAACCTTCCATGTCATACCCCAATACTTCCCGCTACACATCCTTTAATCCTTTTTTCGTACTACAACTCCCCATATCACAATTTCCATCACCTTCCTCAAATACCCCCTTCCCGCTATAACCCAATTCCTCCTCCCCCCTAGCCCTAGCCCTACCCCCCTCCGTATACGTATATAATTCACTTAAAGTTTAAACAGACACCACATATACGTTTTGAAGAGAATGCAACCCTTCCACAAACTTTTATAATTATTTGAGGAGAAACACAGATTTTATTTGAAGAAAGCGCTCTTTTATCATCAAATGAGAAAACTTTTATTTCTAACTTTCGACTAAAACTAGAAAATAATTTGATAATAGGTCCGGCGGTTTTTATTTGTTAAGTTTTTACAATGTTATAAAAACTAAAGCTACAAATGTTCTCTCTTTCCTTCCATTTTCAGACCCTGTGAAAGGTGTTATATACATAACATGTATACTATAGACAACCCTGCAATATCTATTTCGTAAACATAAAGGTACAAAAGATTAAAGATAGGATATATATATATATATATATATATGCAACAAATTTAAACAAAAAAAAAACATTTAAATATATGTCGTACAAAATCAAAACTAGTCAAACCAGAAATGGTTAGTTATTTGGAACATTTTATAAAAGCCGGGAACCTATCTGATTGATGATTATATATATAAAGTATTTTGTAAATTGTAGTCGATGTCGACCTTTAATACTATACTTTAGTTATATGAAAAAATTGAAAATTTGAAATTTTTTTAATGTTTACTGCAAAATATAGTTATTTAGCAAAAAATGTTCGAAAACAAAAATTGTATATGAAATGTATAAATATTAAAATCCAATGACTGGAAATATGTTTATTTTGTGAAATATCAGATACAAAATTTTCTAGTTTCGCTCTTTTTCACATGTACACATGAATTGTTGCAATAAAATGCATTCAGCTTCCCTAGCTAGATTTGTTTTATAAAGATTTTGAATTTTTTCTATTTTGAGACTTTAATGAAACCCTAGATATAATCATAATTTCCTTTATTTTTGTTCTACATCGATCATAAATGTTGCGTAAATTTAGAAAATGTACAAAAGTTGAAGTTTGGTTAAACTGTTAAAAATCTAAAAAACAATTTGGTCAAATTTTGCAACGTCTGAAATTTTAATCCATTTATTGGGTTGCAAAAACCTACATTGAATCTGTTTGGAGAAGATCAGAAAAAAGCAAGTATTTCAAATCATACATTTTTCGGGGCTCTGGCTGGGCCTTTTCCTCCAAAAAACGTGGTAGGAAATTTATTTTTAAATATTTCTTTATTCATGTCTTTTTAAATTCTAATTCTATTGCTTAGAAAATGAGTTTAAAAGTACACCTGTAAAATGAAAATATACATTGTTATCATAAACATTTCCTGTTACTTCTCCACCAGCATTAAAGAGTCGTACTTCATCTCCAGCTGCTAGTTCAACTAAGACAGACTGCCCGACCATTGATTCACCAGATTTGTTGTTTGAAAGGGACCCAATAGGACGGTTGTTCCTTTGTATCTGAATGATAAAAGGTCTGTTTCTTATAGGCAATCCATGCACCGTAAACATATATGTACCGCTGACAGGAACCTCAAATATTCCATCTTTGACATTAAGGCCTCCTCCAATATTTAAAATAGTATCAGAGAATCCTATGTATCTGTAGTTATCTGTAATGTCTTCAGAAATAACCGCATCAAAAGCCACAAAATCTCTGAGGTTTCCTGGACTACCGTATGTTCTCTGGAACCCTGGAGTTCCAGGAAGCTTGTTCATATCACAATAAACTACTTTGGGAAATGTATCAGATTTAGTCTTAATAATTTGATAGCCTGGAGTTGTTGATCCTGCCAACCATAGAGACTCACAGGAGTCCATTTCAAGGGGTAGAGTTCGCTCCCCGGAGCAGTACAAGGGCCCTAGGTAAAATTTGGCTGATTGTCCACCCTCGTAGAAATTTCCAAAGTTTAATTTAGTGACTGGAAGCTGAGCTCTGTCAGTTAGCTGTCCATCATCATAGGTCCAGATACTCTCTCCAGCATCACAATTGCATCTGTGATCTCTGGAGATGCAGGAGTCTTGTAGATGGCAGTAGCATGTTCCTTGAAATCCATCTGATGTCTCAATTGCTGAGTCCCCTGACCAGTAAAAATGCAAAATATCATGCCGGTCCATCCACCAAGCATTAGAATCATTCAAAGTGTTTAATGTTGCATTGAGGCAGTCATATCTAATATACTGTTCGCAATGATTGGACAGAGAGATTAGGGAAACTATTTGCTTCATGGGCATCTTATAGTGAACAGGTCTGACAAAGCAACCCCGTTCTTTACATGGACTTACTTCTTGCTCCTGTAAGGAATGATCAATCCTTGTGGCTCCACTTTTTAGATTGCAATGGACCTTTACTGGAGGATGGTTGAGGCCAGGTCCGTCAGGGTCAATAAAGTATTCACCTGACTCATGAATTCCTAAATCACTGAGCTGTTTGCATGTTCTAGCAGATGAAGTTCGACTTAAATCTTCGAGCTTTAAAACTGAAGCCCGAATGCCAAAGATATTTCCTTCAAAATTGTCATTTTTATCCAGTGCATGTCTTTCTACTTTAACACTGGGATTCTCCCCTTTCCCAAGAGCCAGTTCAAGATCAACAAGACGGGCAGATACCTCTTCTCTCCAGGTGTGAAGACTACCAGTAGTAATCTCTACAAGATTCTGAAGACTTTCCATATCCGTCTTGTATCTTCGAAATATGTCTCCTAAAAGGGTTTTTATGAGAGAAATATCTTCTACAGGACCACCTGCTATATCTTTATTAACAGACCAAAGTACAAAGAGGTATAGAAATAGGTTTCGACTCATATTGAACTCTTTAAGTAACTGAGAGTTCTTATGAATCCTTATGTTGATACAGATCTTCTCTGTTTAGATTAAAGTTTTATAAAAGCTAAAATCGGATTCGGAGAGGGAAACAAATACTTGAATCAATTCGTTCGTTGCAAACAGATGCAATAAAACCCCGTTCATTTTAACCAATAAGTAAATGCTCAATCTTTTGGGCGAAAAAGGTTAAGAACTGTAAACTCATTTCTTAAATGACGTTTTAATGTTGTTTAGATATTTTTCGAAAAATAATGTTTTATTTGTAACATTTTTTAACTCAGCTGATATATAATAATAATAAAAATGTGTAGTAGAGAAATGGCATAAGAAAGGAGTTGAGTCTTTGTCACAAACTCTGATATTCTAGTCTCTGTATCTTTGCAATCCAGTGCCGTACACATTTCTAGCTATAAATTCTGTTAGATTCAAATAATTTGTATTTGAAATATCTAAGGTTTACATCAATAGGTTGCAAAGTTATTGGGATTTGTAAATTTTAGTTAGTGACAAGAACTCAATTCTTTTGTGAACAATTGTTAGTGTCAATGTTTTAACCTGATTCTGGTGTTTACACTACAATATCTTAAACATTATATTTCTGAAAATAATATCGACAAAGTAAACAATACACATTGTTCCGTGGCTTCTTTATAAGCAAACTTTTTTCAATATATTCTGCTTCAGAAAACTCTATCTTTACAAACTTTTTCTAAGGCTATTGTTTACGATGACAGAATTTATGTATAGGTCCCGTTATTATACTGGAATATATGCAGTATGACAATAAGGTACTAAGAGAATTTATGTATAGGTCCCGTTATTATACTGGAATATATGCAACATGACAATAAGGTACTAAGAGAACGGTTTTCCTTAAAGGAATTGAGTCTTTGCCCCAAACTATGATTTTCTAATACCTATATCTTTGCAAACCAAAGTCGTAAACCTTAAATATTTCAAACTATCCCGTATGTTAGACCAAATAATCTAAGTTTGAAATATCAAAAGTTTAAATTAAAAGGCTGCAAAGTTATTGGGTCTAGAAAATTTGGGTTTGTGGCAAAGACTCAATTCCTTTGTATTATCAAGATGTCATTGGAAAGCTATATATTTAAATTAAATACATTTAACAAATAAACGAAATGATGCATTTAAAAAATAACGTAAAATCTCATTATTTTTTATGTTGAATAGACTCATGACGAAATTAAAAAAAAACGTGGAGTGATTAAAAAGAATACTAATGGTGAATACTAAAAACGGCAAATTCAATTAATTTTTAACTAATTGGACTGAAAAGAAAATTCTTTGGGTGCAGGGGGTTTGAAAAACATGTCAAAGAAAAGGTCTAAAAATGTAAAAAATAAATTCTTTGTTTTTGACAAATATTAAGACATGTTTTAACATCCAGTTTTCAAAAATGTAGTTTTTAGATCTAATGATAAAATGAAAAAGTTGTGAAATATTTTATAGTTCTTTTAAACACTGACTGGCCTTTTACCGTTACTTTTGCAGAAAAACCTTCAAATTACCCAGGGGCGGATACAGGGGGGGGGGGCGAGGGAAATTCGCCCCCCCTAACAGATTCAGGGAGGGGCGTAGCCCTCCTGAATTTGGAATTTTTTGTTCCTATTTTCATAATAGCTTCTCAATAGCATGCTTAAGGGAAAGAAACCCTAGTGCAAAACAGGAAAATATCTGTCTTAATAAAATATAATGTGTGAAAAGTTTAAAATCTAGTTTTTTAGTCTTTAGTCATTAATTTTGACTCTTTTTGAGTTTTTTAAGTCAAAAACAATTTTCACCTGCGGCGCGATTTTTTGTTCCTAATTATGATTTTTTTGTTCCTAAAAAATCTTCCCCCCCCTCACTTAAATCCTTTATCCGCCCCTGAAATTACCTAAAAGTAAACAAACTTAAGGTAATAGTGTCAAAAATGAGAGTGATAGGGCAACAAAAACAGCCTCTTTAGGGTGAAAGAGCAAATTATCATTTTTATATATGTGTGATAGTTTTCATAAAAGATGAACAACTCAAATTATTATTTTCTTATATAAAGAGTGTTTAACCTTAACCCGGCTGGCCTATTTTTGTCTAATATAGGCTGGTGTTTTTCAGCCCCTCCCCCCCATGATTTTTCTTTTAGAGTTGAGATAAAGGATCGTGATACGTCTCCTCTAAATCCAACTTTTGAAGGCCTGCTTATAAAAAATTAGACATCTAACTTTAATGGTTAGGGTGCGTCGAGGAAGTAGTTTAAAAAAGTTCAAAAAACACGTCGGAAAAATTTCAAAATAATTATTTTTAATTCTGACAAATATTAACATGTTATTTCATCCATTTTCAAGAGCTTTTCAAATATATAAATTTCAGCCCTGGTGGCTTAAAAATCAGTAAAAAGGTTATTAAGCATTTTTGGGATTTTTTTAACACCAACCCGCCGTTTGCCTGTCCTCCACCCTGACCTTTGCACCAAAAAAAATTTTTTTGGCAAAATTAGTTGATAACTATGAAGTTGAAAAAGTGAAGAAGTTTAAGCGTTCTAACTTAAGCCATTTTTAAGTTATTTAGAAAAATCACAGGGGGGGTAGGAAACACCCCCCCCCCCAGCCGTGCAGATACGGTTAAGGCTATTTTTTTTTATTGGAAAAGTCATAACTTAAAAATTCTGACTGCTTGTTTATAGTTATTTGATTTGAAACACTCCTGTTCACAGTAATTTTTAACACCTGATTTTTGATTATAGGAATGCAATACATTTATCTGCCTGATACTTGCAGTATCACAGTATATATTTATTCACCGGATACAAGTAATGTATTTCGTCGATAAACTCTGACACCTTGATATAAATATGTTGGGCAAGGGGAAGTAAACAAAGATGGGGAGGAAGGGGGGGGGGGACAATTTAGTAGGAAAGGTTAGGATCAATGGGAAGAATGTTATTTCCTAAAATATATTGTTGTTATGTAGAAAAGATTCCGTGTTCAGGGGAAAGGTTTACTACAAACATTTTCATTTTATTCCTTTTTTCTTATCAAATATGGAAAATCATAATAAAACAAAGATAAAATCATGGGTTTTGTATGCATGGTGGGGTTTATGGGATCTTGATAATCAGATTTCAACCACCATCTTGGATAAGTGAATAAGGAAAATTACTTAACACCTGAGAAAACGGGTATTAGGTACTTTCCCAAAGGCATTTTCCCAAGGGCGATTTCTGAAGTGACATCTTTCCTAATGTGCGATTTTACAAGCAGCAACTTCCCAAAGGTACATTTAAGGTTAGGTTAGGGCTAGCCCTTCTGAGGCGCCGCACCGAAGGCTACAATTGGGACTGAGTGCTGCGGCTAGGACAGACTTCTAAAGTTGCCGCGAGAAATTGCACATTTGAAAAGTTTCCATTTGGGAAAATAAACTTGGGAAGTTGCCGCTTGGGAAATTTCCATTTGAGAAAATACCCTTGGGAAGTTGCCGCTTGGGAAAATGACTTTGGGAGCTTTCCCATTTAACATCTGTTCTTACACGTTGGTCAAATCTACGAAAAGTATCGAAACAATGCTCAAACTTCAATTTAAAACTAGTTCCTAATTTTATAGAATTCTGGGCAAATATAGTTAGGCCTAAATTCGTAAATTGAAATAGGCAAATGGTTTATGTAATCTTTTTACGGAAGAAATATGATAAACTTGGTTTAAGTGTTTAGTGTTTATTAACATTTGCTAATGTAAAGTGGATTTATTACAAAAAGATCAACATATATACACAATGTTTAATTTGCAATGATGAATACAATATTTTCTAAAGTTTGACGAGGAAATATGAACTAAATATTCTCTGTAATAATATAAATTGTATATATATATATGATATTATAGGACAATTAAATAAAAGGAACAGATGAAAACAAGAAATGAGCAGTTTAACAAATGGCCGCTAGATGGTAGTGGAGGAAGACTATCCTTTGAACCTGGTTCCGTAGTCTAAAAAAAATTAATTAAATATTCGAAAAGAAATTTAATTGAACATGATTACCTTAGTGTTGAAAAAGTAGATAAGAAGCAATACACTCACAGTTATTTGAACAAATGCAAGAATTGCAAAGAATGATCCTTGAATAAAGTCGTCTTCGTGCACACCTTCGCCAGTTTTAGACTTTTTAATTATCCTAAATTATTTACAATTAATACAAATACCTAAATTTGTTCTGACACTGCACAATTGACGCTCCAATAAATGCACTTGAAAAATTTAAAATTGCGTCAGAAACTACTGATAAAAAATTTAAATTAGTAGTTATACTCAAAGATTTAAGATTTAATGTTTTATAAAGGGGGAAACTGAATACAGTTTTCTAGAATCCTCCTTAGAGGTAAAGATGAAAGAAAATTTATGTATTGTAAGCTTCAAAACAAGATGGAATTAAGAAGCATAAAATATTCTTAACTATAAACAAATAATGTTTAGCATTATAACGGGAATGGAAAAAACTAGATTTTTTCTGGAACTCTTTACATCAAGTCCAGACACTTTGGTCAAAATTTATATTAACACTACCTAGAGTAAAAAAAGAATGATAACAGAAACATAACTATCTACAAAGAAAATGAAAAGAATCGAACCGTGCCTGACTAGTGTGGAAAGATTCGTTAAGTACACTGTCCTGGCCCTGGAATAATGAATTTAGAATTAATTTTATCATTTTTATTTGATTAATAATCTAGGGCGCACCTTTTGTAAAAAGCTCATTCAGATATTAATTTTTGTTGTGTAAATGTGTCCATTCACTGATATTGAGACGTAAATTTTGCCCTTAACTTTTAAAGCAAAAATAAAAATCATTTTTTTTGGTGAAAATTAAAAAAAATAGACATTCTTAAATTATTTAAATTTTAATGGTTTTCAATTAAGATTTTTTTCTTTCTACAATTAGTTTATTTTCGGTGAAATGGTGTGTGTGAGTAAGGTGTGTGTCCGTGTACCTGAAACATTCGTCTTCTTTTGTCTGTCTGTTTGCTTCTTGCCGAGGTTTTCTCTTTGTTCAGGTTTTCCATTTCCTAAAGGTCAGAGGGGATGCACATTAGGGTGTCCCATCTTTTAAGTTTAGGTTCTTTGATTTTTTTTGATGGCTGTGTAAGTAAATAATTTATTTTGTATTCAGATGGTAAAACTTTTCCTGATCTAGTATTTTCAAACTTTTTAAAATGTGACACTGTCATTGGAAATCTTTCTCTTTAAATCAGTAGTAATTAAGAAACCAGAAAAGAATAAAAAAGAGCATTTTTTCCAATAAACCTACAATAGGACAACAAAATCCCAATTCACACAAATTTTACAGTTACAAAATTATAAGTTATTTCAAGAAAGTACAAACTGCAATAACAAAAAGGTGGTCAAAATTAAAATTCTAAGAAAAATTAACGAGAAATAAAAAAATTAGTTTACCAAGCTGTCTGGTCTGGGATGAACAAGTTTAAAGGGTATATCTGTTTCGAGTTCTCCGCCCATACCTCCCAGCAGAACTTTTACCTAGAAAATTATTGTTTTTATTCTTGTAAATTTTCCAAATACAAATTTTTCTTGCTGCTTTTAACCCTTTGCTACTTAAGTCTTTATTCATTTTTATAGCGATACATATTCATTACAGGGTTGTGAGTAAAAACCCGGGATTTGCGATATTTTAAAATTTACTTTGAATTTTAGGCATAAACCTAAAATACGAAGCAAACAAAAAGTTTGATAATTGTGGGCAAAACATCGCTAATCTCGGGTTTTTACTCACCCTGTACGTAGTATAGATGGTCTGTGACTCTAGAAACTGGGAATTATAAAATTAATAAGAAGATTAAGTTTGCTTTTATTAAAATTTTTATTTTTTAAAAAAAATTTAAAACAATTTAAAAAAAAATTTTTAACAATCCAAAAAAAGATTGTTTTAACACGTTCGGTTTCCGAACCGAACGATTTGGTGCGTTTTTTGCATATATTTCTGTCAGAGTCAAAACTTGGCATAGTGTAAATAAAGCAATTGATTGGAATAAACAATTTTGAAAACATTATCTCTTCTCATACTCTGGCAAATATTGACATTTAAAAAAATAAGCAATAAACGAACCAAATTATTGCACATCACTACATGTGAGACACATAGATTGTTCAATCTAAGAAATATATTTCTGTAGCTGAGAAGAAAGAACCGACAAACCTTTATGCTATAGCTGACAATGACTCCAAGAAGATCATTGTTGTTTCCAGTTTCTGATATACTGGAGGAAGCTGGAAACAGTCAAAATAACGTTTACATAAGAAACAGTAAGAAAAGGGGGGGGGGGAGGATATGATTGAAAGGGGGAGGGGTGTAGAATGGATTTGTCATTCCGAATCTTGTGAAGATGTTTTTATTAAAAAATTTGAATTAGAACTTTTTTTACTGGGACAAAAATCACAAAATGTTTTAAAATTTACGACTTCTACAAAAAAAATTGTTGCAGATTGGCACCACATGAATGCGAAGTTTAGAAGTCGCTATATATGCGATAAAAATTTAAAAAAAAACAGCAATTTTTTTATCTGGATGATAGAAAATAAACTTATTTTTGATTATTTTCCTAGATTAGATTCGTCCTGAACCTTACTCAGGGAGGCGTCCAAACATAACCCTCGGGCTCCCTGTAACAAATTTGTTAATGCAAAAAAAGTATTTTAAAGATTTATATGTGTTTTATCATGATATATTTCAGAGGGGGTGAAGTAGAAATGAGATAAACGTTGACAGTCTAATTCAGAAAGATTCTTATAGAAATTCTTTCATATACAAATACGGCTTACTCACCTGACAAATTTGAGCCAGAGGTTTAAGGATGAAGGTTCGATTGAGTGATCCTCCAGATTGTAAAGGACACCCATCTTGAGATTCTAATCTTGCAACCTAAACTCCAAAATGAGGGGCCTACATTACATTGTTACAAGAAAAAGTTCAGAGCGTTGGCAAACGTACGAACAGAAAGAAAAAATTCTAAATAACTGCATCTACTATCATCTCTTATATAAAATAGTTTAAAATAAATTGTTTCCAACTAATTTTTTTTTCAAAAATATTTTAAAGATACTATTAATGGAAATCTCTTATATCAGTGTCAAAATTTTATGAATTTGAGCCGCGTCTCAAATCCCTAAAAAAACGCCGGCTTAAATCTTGAAAAATTTAATACAATTTTAATTGTAACCAGCAATATATGAGCTGCAGCTTAAATTTAAGCCTCAAATTCTTTAAATTCTTTTTTGACTACTTTTATAAGCAAAAGTATATAACAAATCCTAAAATAAGAAGTTAAGGGAGGGGAGATCCCCCCCGGATATCTTCAAATTCAGCCGCAGTTACCTACTCTCAATAGGAATAAATTGAGGTAAAATGTATGAATATCGGATTACAGAACTTAATCCTAACGTTTCTCAGCCAAACTCGAATCCGAAAGAGCTCTGAAAGATCTCACTTTAAGGCTTAGTTCTTGGCGTGTTGGAAGGGAAATAAAACATAATAAAGAAACTCTCATTTTAGTTATAAGTAGTGACTCTCAATTCTAAGTAGAGAGACCCGATGTTCAACCTTTATTTAAGCAAAAATGATAAAGATGTCCTTTTTTCTTTCTAAATATTAATTATTTTAGTTTAATTTCTTCTAGAAAGTCACTTATAATAAAAAAATAAAGAAGTTCTTGGGGTTTTTACCGGAGGGTCACTTAAAATAATTTAAACAGTCCCTTTAAGCTAAATCCTCAATTGATGGACTTTTAAATACTTAAAAAGGGATTAAGACTTTCCCACAAAGTCTTGTTTTATGATTCCTTTATCTTTGTAACCCAACGTCGCGGCGTCGAAGACCTTAGTTTTAAATTTCAAGAGTTTACAACATCAGGTTGAAATGATAAAAATGAATTCCTTTATTTATAGCTTTGATTAAACTTATCGCTGTAAATTGAAATAAACATGTTCCCACGAAAAAAATCTGCTACGAAATCTGATATATACTTTTTTCTGTTATCTATATTTCCAGGGCTATGAAAGTTATGGCTGGTATAGTTAGATCAAAGGCTTGATGACACTTCAAAGGTCGCCTGGTCTATAAAGGAATTGAGTCTTTACAGTAACCTGATGAGTTTGTGGTAAGGACTTTATTGCTTGTTTTTTACCTTACAAGAGTAGTGTGCATTGACCATTGATAATTCACAAATTTGACTGATGGTGCACTGAAAAAAAACAATATTGGCTCAGTTTTAATAAGGAACTGCTTAACTTAAAAATCAATAAAAAATCAATATTCTTTAAATGAATCATATAAGACAACAAATCAGACATCACATTTTTACCACTATCCACGGTCACAACTTTGATGGTTTACACAATAATTCCCAAAGTAGTATTTTTCTGAACTCTGGCTGGCAAATGGCGTAAATTTAGTTTGAAATTTAATTTATTTTACTGTTTATAAGAAAATAAATACTTCAAATAACAAATGCATCGTCCAAGTCGGAGTCTTCTTTTTTACCTGTATAGATTTAACAGTTTTTTTACTGTTATTATTAAGGGATACATGAAGAGGGATATCCTGGCCATGGTAGAAAACCTCCTTGTCTAGGTTCGCTTCAAGCACAATTTTACCTAAACCAGTTATTGTTCAAATAACCTAAAGACTTCAAATTACGAAAAAAATTTTGAATAGAATTTTAGGAATGACTCATAGATTTTTGCTGTACTATGAATATTTAAAAAAATGATTTCTTAAGGCTCAGTAATCAGAACTTGTTTAGTGAACTTTGTTATAAATAAATGAGAAAAAAAACGTTCGAATAAAACAATGTGAATAGTCTCTAAATGCTCTCGGTCATTTGATATTTCAACCATAGCAGTTTTTTCAAAATGAAAATTCGGCACATAAAATAATTCCTATGTGTTTGTTTGTTTTCAATAAATGTCAAAACGGCTGAACCGATCAGGCCCAAATTTTGTGTGGGACCTCAAGTGACCCCAGGGAGGGTTTATGAATGATCAAAATTTCAAATATTTTTCTCTATCAAAATTCGATTTTCATTAAATTTTTGAAAATTTTGAAAATCCACGAATTTTTTTGCGAAAATCCGCGAACTTTTTTTTTTAACGATGTACACAAAGAGAACATGTTCACAATTAAAATAGAAGATGGGCGCGAAGCACCCTAAAAAAGGTTAGTTAGACAAAATATGAAGCAGACGCTGAATGATACGAATAAAGATAAATGTAAAACGACGAGAAGTTTGAGGAAAGAGAACATTATTATTCAAGACAGGGTTTAGAGGAGTAATCAGAAACTGACCTAGATATCATCAAGCAATGAAGTTTTGCAAAGAATGCAAACTCAAATTTATAAAATGTTTAATTTGACCAGAATTAACCTTCAAGAAGAGTTTAAAATAGGTTGTAAGGAGGTTATAAGCTGTGTCTTAAATGAAATTTTAATTTCTTCTCACATTTCCTTTTTAAATCCTCGTATTCTGAAAAGCCTCGAATTAAAAAACCCGGAAAAATTCGCCTCGTGTTGACAACGATAGGAGGCTAAAATCTAAGATGCAGCCTTTATATTCAGCCATCTACATGAACCAAGAAATTTTTCTTCTTCTTTTTTGTAGATATTAGAGGCTGCATACAATTCTTACATATTTCAGCTTCTACCTCAATTTTTGGGACCAAGCCTAGCTGAAAAAACTTTTTTTGTCAAATTTTCCTTGACGTATTACTACATACGAACTCAGGGGACCATAAAGATTGGGAAAAGGGTGCATATTTCATTCTTTTGGTACACCTTACTTCATGTTTTTCATTTATATTACTAACCTGAACCAAACACAAAACCTTTCTCTGCTGTAGATGTTGGACTCCTCTGCTTTATATCATTGGGAGCATATTGAGACTAAAAATATATCAATTAATCTTCAAGTTTTTTTTACTTCTTTCTGTTATAATTTCTTATAATTTTTGAAAAAGAGAAAATTACCTTTCTAATCCCCATACTGCAAATCCAAGAATGACAAGATCATTTAAAAAAATGATAATAAGAAGTAAGAAGAATCCCAATAAAAATATTGTTGATATATGCATTTACAATAAAATAAATGGAAATATAATATTTTAGTTAGCTGTTTCTTGAATTTCCTAACGGTTGACCCTTTCTTGCCGGTATAGTCATCATTGGCATCAGCTATATGTGCTCTCACATCGTAGAACACGCCCATAGTTCTCTTTAATAAAACAATTTTAAATTGTATTTGATATTCCTGCAGTTTTTATGCTCTCCTCATACAGTCCAGTTCAGGTTTAGTTTGTTTATTTTTTATTGTTTTGTGGGAATAGATAATGATAAATGGTTACTTCTACATATAAATTTGGCTTGTCTGTCTGTTTGTCTGTTTGTTTGTTTGTATCCAATAAACGTCAAAACGGCTGAACCGATCGGGCCTAAATGTGGGACATCACGTGACCACAGGGAAAGATTATGAATGATCAAAATTTCAAATATTTGTCTCCATCAAAATTCGATCTTCATTAAATTTTTGAAAATTTAAAAAATCCACGAAATTTTTTGTGAAAATCCACGATTTTTTGTTTGTTTTGTTTTACGATGTACACAAAGAGAACATATTCACAATTAATTTAGAAGATGGGCGCGAAGCGCCCTCTAAGGCTAGTGATGTTATAAACAGTCATCAGAAAATATATATATTTTAGTACTTTAATTCAAAAGTCAGCATACTGAACATGTTCAGTGATGCCCTCAACAATTATTCTTATTCTAAGACCCCCCCCCATCATCTTTTTTTATAAACAAAACATAAGAATTTGTTTCTTCACCAATGCATTGTTGTTTTTTGACACCCCCTTCCCCTAATTTTGTCTCCCTTCTTTCTAAAACACCTTTTATCTATATTTTTCTCTTTTATTTTTCCGTCATTCCCTTTCTCCCGGAATAAACCTTATCTATGGCGAAGATGTATGAGGGGCAAGAAAAGAATATATATAGTATACATAACACATATTATCATAAAGAATAGAAAAGACATGAGATTTTTCAGCGCATTTGCCAACTGGAACGCTTTATAGTTTTTCCTAAGAACAGAGAGGGTTTTCATTCCTCTCATAAACTCAGATTGTTTAAGATTCTCATTGTCTAACTTTGCAACAGTGCAGACAAGTTTTAGATGACACAGGTTAGGATGAGTTAAACCATCATATAACTTCTTATCTAAGCCACTGCGTGAGGAGCTGAACCCGTTCTTCCCCCAGCTAAAACAGGGCACCAGGAGAAGGATTAAAGTCACTACTAAAGGCTGAGAAAGGACAAGTTTACTTGGAGAAGTCATGTTGGAGCAGGTTCAAGAAGATTTAGTTTTTTAGTTCTCAAGCTTACATAGTATCTGAAAAATGAATTTTTTAGCGTGAGGAAACTCCCATTTGTGGTATATATTTTTTCTGCTAAAATAAGTTTCTTTAAATAATAGATGGATGTAACCGACCAAAGGGGAATCACAATAATATTTTCAACCTTCAAAATTTTGCCCCGGAGGTAGGTGCAAGGAAGTTTGCAAACCTGTATAAGTATTAAAGTGTGTCAAAAAGAGAAAAAATTGCCAATTTCTGCTAACGTTTAAATTTTGCAAAAGTTCCCGTGGAATATGAATCTGTTGAAAAAAAATCCACCATAAAGTCAAAAAAAGTTATTTAAATTTGTTTTCAAAGAACAGTCTAAAACGCTGATTGCAGGCAGACAAAACAATGTTCTAGATTTGATGGCTCAGAAAAAATGTCTGTAGATATAAATTTATCTCATTTTCAGTTCTCCTAAAATAAATTATTTTAACAATATTTGTGAAATTATCATTCCTTTATAAAAAGCTGGTTTTTTGGTATGCAACAATTTTCATTTAATCCCGCCGGGATATTTTCATTGAAAGATACTTTGAAAATCTACAAAGGCAAAAAAAATCCGCAAAATCCGCAAGCCATCGGGTTTATAATTGGATCCCCTCTTTAAAAAGGAATGTCATTTACTCTCAGACAAATTAGAATCAATGGAAATTTAAACCCCCTCGGGATTCAATGATAAACCCTGAGAGTAAATGATACATTGTTAAATTACTTCGAGGACCCCGGGACCCTCATTTTAGAGTCCCACAGATTTTCATTGAAAATCCAAATCTTTTCATTGTAGACTCTATATTTTCGTTGGAGACACCAAACTTATCATCATAAGAGACCCGGAGCTTTTCACATGAAACCCCAAATTCATCATTGGAGACCCCAAGCTTATCATTAAAAACCTAAAGTTTTCATCGGAGACCCAAAGCTTCTTTTTGGAGACCCAAAAATTTGTATAAGAAACCTCAAGCTTTTCATCGAAGACCCCCAGATGATGGACGTTGGGTCTCCAATGATGATGATGATTTTAAAGTATATACAATTTTCTTTAGTTTGACGTGAATGAACATATATGTTATATTTACTTGAGGTTTTGAGACTTAAAGTTCTTGCCACACATTCAAATTTTCTAATTCTTATATCTTGAAACCTGATGGTGTAAAAAATCGAAGCGTGTCACAAGAACTCAGTTCCTTTACCTTGGATGGATCCTCGTCTTCACTGGAGCAGATTAGAACAGAGTTCGGAGCTAACTCAGGGAACTTAAATAATACAGTGGAACCAGGGGTTAATTGGAATTACGAAAATAAATTCAAATTTAGAGGTTACAAATTGCGTTAAGTAATAATTTTGTTAGCACATAGAAATTTTAAAATAGATTTAACTTTCAAAACTAGGAAATAACACGTGATTTAAAGTCAAATCAATAAACTACAACATTAAATGGAAATAAAATTTGTCGAAGCTAGTTGAAAACTCTTCTCTCCTGGATTCTTCTTATTGAGTTGGTAAATCAGATAACTCAGCCACAAATTGAAGGAGACAGTTTTGGAATTGAATAATGTATTTTGTCGACGTTGCATAAATGTAAACACGTAGGAGACTTTACTTATATTTTAATATTTGTGAATAAGGAACTGTTCAGTAATACAAATGCAGATTGTAGACAGCTTAACCCTATTTAGCCGACGTTTACTGACTGGTTGCCGGGGGGGGGGGGTCTATTTTCTCATTGTGACACAATACATTTTTGGAAAGCCCTTGGGCTCTACCTCAATAATCTGTAAAAAATGGCAAATTTGCAAAAATCAAAATAACTATTGCGAAAAATGTGCAAACAAAAAAATTGCGCAACTTGCAACAAATTATACATTTTTTAAAATCCATCGACCCAGCGGATGCAAATATGCAAAAAGATCTGCAAACATTTTAAATCCTATAAGTGTATTCAAGAAAAACTGAAAATGTGCAAATTCCCTTTAAATGCGTTTTTGCAAAAATCTGTTCAATGTAATGTCTTTGTAAAAATATTGCAATCTGCTTGCTTTTGCTATAGGGATTTCCGATGAGCTATAAATTGTTGAAATCCAATGACTGGAAGTAGGCAGTAGGTATAAAAGCCCAGCTTTTAGCCGCCTTAAGTGAGGGGAATGTGTTTAATTAATTAATCAAAATTTAAAATTTCAAATTTTAAAAATAAATGCTTTTTTAGCTATCGCAAAAAAACTATAGAGGGGGGGGTCAACTTGACTCCCCCACCCCCCTCCCAGGCCAAAAAGTGTTAAAATAGTAACTATTGAATTCAATTAATAACAATTCAACTAAAAAAATTGACAGAGAATCAAATATTTAAATATTTAAATAAAAAGGAACTTCATCTTGGTTGAATACCAAAAATACAAAGAAAAATGTTAATCCAATAAATAGCCTTATTCATCTAGGTTAAGTACTGGATTGTAACTTGTAAGATAAAAAAATTGAGTCTTTGCCACACTTTGCATCTCAATATTGAAGACCTAATTAGATCTTCCGACCTATAAATTCAATTAGGATAAATAATCTAATTTGAAATATCAAAGGTTCACACAATCAGGTTGCAAATATATAGATATTCAAAGTTTGAGTTTGTGGAACAGACTCAACTCCTTTATACCAACGTAGAACACGACTAAAATGTTTTATAACTAGAAAGGATCGGAAACTTGAATACCTGAAGAGTAAAAGGAACTGCTCCGTCACCAAGCTTCTGCTTTAGAACAGTCTGAAGTTTAGTTTCTCCCTCTTTATTCTCAGCAGGGTTCACCTTAATTATTTAGATTAATTAAATCTCCAATCAATCTTTTAAAAGTAAAATTTTTCATGTGTCCTTCTCTCCCACTTAAAAAAGTACTAACCGAAATACCCGGCGTTGCCCGTGGACTTAAAAAAAATTTGAAAAAAAAATTGAAATTTTTTTAACAAAATGTTTAGCCTATGTTAGGATACCCACGGGTTCCCTAAAAAAAATTAGCCCATTCGGTCCAGCCGTTTGGCCGGCAACAGGGAACATATATACGAATGTACTGTTTTATTATAAAGATTATTTTTATCTGTTTATCCCCTTTCTAGTGTATAAATTGATATTTTATGTAGTTTTTAAATCTCTTTGTTGTTTGTTGGTAAAGTTTGTTTATTTTATATTAAAAATAATTATTAATAATCTGAGTTTCACGCAAGAAATTTCACTATAAAAATAATACAAATTCGACTTCCTTTCAGTTTATTACTATACAAGTAAATATAATCAAATTCTAACATGCAACATGTGGAAAATGGAAATAATACAAAAGCCGGTAACTAAATATAAATGAAAAAATTTAAAGTTAACCGTATGATCCAATTTTCATTTATTTGATTATATAATTTTATTAATGAGATACAATATTAAACACTAACAAAAACGTTCAAACTTTTTTTGTCGATAAAAAACGTTCAGAAATTTTTTAAAAATGTAGACATCATTTAAATTCTTATTGGCTTTGAAGGCAAACGTGTATACAAGATAAGTAACAAATGTGATAGGTTTAGATGATAAAACTAATATTTTTTTTTGAAAAACGATCGTTTCGCTTTAAGAACGACGAAGAAAAGACAAAAAACGAAACTATCATTTTGAAAACGATCGTTTTTGAAAAAGATGTTTTTTTAAAAACGGTCGTGTAAAAAACTTTACGGTCGTTTTTAAAACGATCGCATTTGAAAGCTGAAAAAGATCGCTTTTGAAAAAGTTCGTCGTTTTGTTATTGAAAGTAGGTCGTTTTAATTCTTGACAATCGTTAACGACGAATCTTTTTAACGACCGTTAAAGACGACCCTTTGATAACGACCGTTAAAGACGACCCTTTGATAACGACCATTAAAGACGACCCATCGTTAACTATTGGCAACGACCTTTTTAAGACAAAATACATTTTTGGTCCGAAAACCCGAGGTCAGAAAAGATTCAGGTTATTTCTCTCGATAAAAAAAATTTAAGACCACATTCATCAACTTATCTTTCTAAAAAAATTGGAATTAATTGTCAATACACTCAAATTTTTTCAGCGAATATTTAACCATCGTTTTTTAAAAAAATCGAAAGTTTTTCGTTTTTTTAAAGTTACAAAAGAGTTGTTCGACTTCAAAAACGAATTTTTTTTTCAAAAATCGAAACGATCATTTACAAAAAAAAACTAATCGAAATACTATTTTTTTTCAGATCCTTTGTAACAACGATTTACAACCCTACACACATGAGAATATCACGCAATTAGTTTGACGCATTATTAATTACATTTAATTGTATTAGGCACTTATAAATACAATTTTCCCAATTCATTATTTTCCAAGCAGCATAAGCTAAGATTAGTTAAAACAAACAAAATGATCTCCAGATTTCTCCTTTCATAATGGGTTAAAGCTTAGTTTTTATGTAAGAGTCATGTTTCTTTAAAAACTTTCAGAATTAAAATTCCCTTTCTCCCATTATGACAGTTTAATCTTTAGGTAAGAGTTTAAGTTTGGTTTAAATTGTTCCTAGTTTCCTAAACTCTGCACTGCCAAAGAATACTTGATCTCACTCACAGACCTAGCCCTGGGCATCCATGGTAATGTTTAAAATACTTAAAATGTTAAACTGGACTCATATTAACAAATGTCTGCTGTAGAATTTGTTTTATTGTAAAATTCCCTTTCATTTACAGTATTGCATTTTTGATATTTCGTAAACTACATAGCACCCTTCCCACCCAATATATATTTTTTTTTCACTGGATTTTCACAAAAAAAAGTGTGAGTTTGCGCGCTCTTAATTCTGCAGTCTTGAAACTGTTTCTTACTTTTCGATTAATTCAAACAATGCCCAGGTCTAGAATATACCTCTCTCTAGTAAAAGAAATCCCTGTAATTTCTCAATCTGTACAAAGTACATAGGCATACACTTCAGCCAACACTTTACTTAAATTTAGAATATAAATATACAGTATATAGATTATAGAATACTTGATACAGGATACAGGATACTTTAGTGTTAAAAAGATTTAACGCCAAAAATATTTAGAAATAACAAACGTTTTGTTTTCAAAATGTTATGAATACCTCACTCTGTTCGTATTTTAGAGGATAATGTTTGTAATGTCATAATAATTCTGTAACTTTGGTATTAACTAAATGTTAGTTCTGTGTTTAAATATTAGATAGTAGATACGTGATATTAGAAACACAGTGAAAAATAGCATGTCACTGGAAATGGCATACCGGATACAGGATCAATGATACTGGACACAGGATACAGGATACTGGACACAGGATACAGGATACTGGACACAGGATACAGGATACTGGACACAGGATACAGGATACCGTATACAGAATCAATGATACTGGACACAGGATACAGGATATAGAATAATGGATACAGTCAGGGGCGGACATAAGGATTCTGTAGGGGGGGGTAAATATTTTTAATTTGGCGCGCGAAGCGCGCCGAATTTTTTTTTACCCCCCCC
>NW_019396300.1:123045-137526 GCF_000591075.1 Eurytemora carolleeae | reverse complement strand
CTAGATAGCCTTTCCGTTTTCATGGTGTTCCGCAGCCATGTTAGCAACCTAATTATCAATATACATAAGTTCCGTTTCTATTTTTTGTTTAAATTTTAAACAGTTTTCAAAGCTTATAACTGTTTAGGCATCTGCAAAATGCCGCAAAAACTTTTACTATCATGAAAATGCACTTGAGTGCAGACTAATCAATAGGGAATGCATTTTTTTTTGAAGTAAACTGTAACTTCTAGAGGCAGCAAGTGGAGTAACCCCTGCTATTCAGGACCTGAATATATGTTCAGGGGTAATTACCTCTAGGATTCTAGGGGGGGGTATTTACCCCCAGGATTCTAGGGGGGGGTATTTACCCCCAGGATTCTAGGGGGGGGTAAATAACCCCAATAACCCCCCTTATGTCCACCACTGGATACAGTGCATATTACTTAAATCAGAAAAGGGGAGAAAGATTCGAGTCATACCCAAGCGATAAAGAGCCACAATTTAGAGCAGGGTTGACCAAATCCAATATTTGTTTAACCATGTAATGTGAAGTATTTTTAAAAATGAAAAAATGGCGGCTTGAAAAGTTGAAAAGTTGTAACAATTGTTACGAGAAAAAGGGACATTAAAAGGTCGAAACGTGTTGTGTGTAAGTATAAGAATAACTTTAACCTACCTCTGTACGATCAATGATAAGCTCCTTCTTGAAGGATAGTCCCATAGTCTCGTCCTCTTCCCGACCATGTCTAAAGGTAACTACCAGCTGGACATACACCTTCCTACCCTTCAGAGTATCCTTCCAGTCCTAGATTCAAAATTATTGCCAGATATTCATTTTTATGTATCCCCAATATATAAATTTTAGATGTTTTTATAAATATATATATATATTTATGTAAAAATCTAAATTACAGGGAATAGGAATAAAGGCGCTGGTCTGGCATGAGAAAGCCAGTCGCACTGCTTTGCAGACGAGTTCGGTAATACACAGGCACACTCTTTTGGTACAGACACACAACATGACTACCGTCAAGGAAGTTGCAGAACAATGTTGTCAATTATAATTAAGCTTGAATACAAATAGTTTCTTGTAAACTTTTATCAAATTATATTCTTTTTGGCTTATAGTGTTGACTTAAATATGTAAATAATATATTACATGTATATTAAACTTATTTTTAAGTAAACAATCAACAATAAACAAATGTACTCTCCTAGACTGTACAAATACCGAGATTCTTATGAATACTGTATATACCTACAGTACACGCCTTCGGTTCGGTATTCCTTACACATGCTCTTTTGGTACAGACACACACAAATGACGTTTCCGCCCCCTGCTAAATTATGACAAACCATTACTTTTTGGATCCCACTATAGTAAACATTTACCTGAATATAAACTATTCCAGAAACAGGCTCAGTTGCTCCATCACACTGAACAAATTCTCTTTTCCCCAGGTAAACATATACTCGTCCTTAAAATACAGTTTTCTATTTGATTTTCAAAAAATAATATTAAAAAAAAATAATTTCAATATATAGAGCTTTTTTATCATAGTAAAAATAACATTTAATTCTTTAACAACTTTATGAAATAGCATAATAATGCATTTTTGGCTTGAAATGTAAAGATTAGCCAATGCTTTTAAGCTATGCAAAGATTCTATTTTCTGATGGATACCACATCATTCTAAATTTAAAAGTTCAACAGTTTTAGATTTTTTAATCCATAATCAAAAATTCATTGATAAGAGAAATATTTTTTTTTGTTGCTGAGAATTTCAAATTATGTTACCTTATTATTTTTAAATTAAAAAACTTTAGGACCTCAAAAGCTTTACACCCAAAGAAAAGAAAAAATGCTACAAATAAAAAAAAGTTTTTTCCAGCAAGGTTAATACAAAATTGTAGATAACATTTTTCATAGAATTGCAATATTCCCTTGCTTTATTTAAAAATTTTTTTTTTTTAAATTGAATTTCTAAAATTCCCAAAAAAATATTTTTCCGACGAAAAATTCGTTTTTAAAGAAATTCAAGAAATGATTCTAATATCTGAAATTTTAAAAACAAAATCTTATTTTAAGCTTTGTATGGGTATTAGTTATATTTTGCAACATAATTAAAAACTTTACCGTTAGGGGCACATTTTTTGAAAATCTTTGCTGTTCCTCCCATGTTTGGAAATTAATGAAAAATAAAGTTTCTTGAAGACGGATAACAACAGAATAGACATTGCTGATGATAAATACGAATATTTATAACATATTTTTCCAATAGGGGGGAAATTTTTAAAATGTACAATTTCAAATTGGTTAAAAATGTTAATTATAATTAAAAACATAAAATTGTTAACAAATTTCATCAAAATCTACAAAAATGTTCTCCCCTGAAGCCATACTAGTGTAATTAAGATTCAATGTATGACCTAAGGTGGGAGGAAGGAGACGGTTTAGTGGCCTGGGAGGGAAAGGGGGGAGGTTACAAAAGGAAGATTAAGGTGGAGGTCGAAAGAGGGGATGATCAATACATGTAAAAAAAGAAGAGTTTAGTTAAGCATGGGGGGGGGGGGAATCAGGACGGCCATGGAAAATTTAAATATATTTAACGTTGAATTAAAATCTTTTATGTTTAGATTCGCAACTAGTCTTTTAAATATGTTAGTCATGACTCATGAGAACAAAAAGGTCTTAAAGGATTTGAGCCTTTGCCACAAACTCAAATTTTCTAATCCCTATATCTTTTCAACCCAATGCCGTAGACCTTAGATATTTCAAACTATGAATTCTGGTAGATTAAATAATCTAAGTTTGAAATATCAAAGTTTTGCACCATCAAGTTGCTAAGATATAAGGATTAGAAAATTTGAGTTTGTGACAAAGACTCAAGTCCTTTGCCTATACCTCATGAGCCTAAAATCAAGGGAACTCTGCCAAGGAGCAAAAAAATGAACTTTGTCTAAGTTAGGTCTTGAGTGCTGGATTGGAGAAGGGAGTGTTTTTATGAATACATGTGTAAAATGCTCTCATATTCTAACAAAATTTTAGATTCGTAAAAATGGGTATATTTGATATTTGGATTGCACATATTCTCTACTTGTGACTTGTGAGTGCAAAAATTGAAATAGCGTCGACTGTAAGAGACTAAACAAGATGGAATTTAGAAACATAAAATAGTCTAAACTTAAAACAAATGATTTAGTAATATAAGATTAAAAGAAGAAAACTGGAATGAGCTCCAAAAATTAATTCCAGATACTTAAAAAAAATAATCTTAACACGTCTGATACATTCTAAGTAAAAAAAGAATAAAAACTGCACTAAATTACCGAACATCAACACATTTATATAAGGAAAGAAAATGAAAAGAATCGAACCTTGATTCGTCGTACACTTTTCTGTCGGAATAAGATCCCAGTATATATTCATGAAAACTGTGTGCCATGTACTAGGCATAAAGCTTTGCCTCTCTAATATTTCTAATGTCTAATTTCAATTAAACTTCGCCGTTAAACCGTAAAGGAACTGAGTTTTTGAAACAAACTCGATTTTTTAATCATTTTCAACCCGATGTCCAAAACCTTTAATACTTCATGCATTCTATTAGATCAAATCATCTAAGTTTTAAATATCAAAGGTTTACACTATCACGTTACAAAGACAGAAAGTATATTAGAAAATTTGATTTTATGAACTGTTCACACCAAAAAAAAAACATATTTTTTTGGATACGTGTCGGCTAAAAATGAAACCTTATGTATTTATTATCGTTCACATTAGGCGAAGCCTTACTTCACTTTTTAGAACTTGGAAGTTAAAAATATAATATTTTATGAACATATCTAGTTTATCTAGTGGTTCTACGAAAACGCTGATGTTTTAATAATTAAAAAAAAAGATTTTTGACCAAATAATACTTTTAAATTTCATAATCTACCAACATTTTAAACATTTCAAAATGCAACCGAAATTAAATGAAATGTTAAAAGTCTATTATATATCCATAGGTTATGATTTTTGTTCTCGTTTTTAAAAATTTCTACAATTATTTGGTTCAACATTTTTTTGGTCTTAAAAAATGTTCGCTATTTAAAAAGAGTAATATGAAGAATTGAATGTAAATTGTATGAGAATATATGAATGTAAAAAATGGCAGATAATTCCAGTCAAGTAATCCTTGATGATTTGCACTTTTTATTCTACCATCTAGTCCTGTTCGTGTTTCTACAGCAGGCAATTTCACAAATTTGTATTCTAAGATATACTATATATATATTTCAAGAAGGAATATTGCATTTATGGTCGAGTTTATATAGCTCCATAATATATAATTAATGTTTCATTCTTGGAAATATTAATAAGGATAGTTTTAAAAAATCTGAATTATTTTATCTCCAATCTTTTAGACGTATTTTCGAAACTATTGGGTCCAATTCCAACAATACAATTTTTTTTGTCATTTACCCTCTTTTCGGATCTAACCATTTTGTATCGTTTTATCATAAATTGGCAGAATGATGAACGATAGGTTAAAACATTAAAAGTTTTTATTTAATGTGAAACACGCTTTTGAATTTCTCTTATTTAATAGTTTATTGATGTACAACCATAATTGATGAACAAATAGATATAGTTTAAATACGTAGAATTTTTGCATTGCTTCTATTTAACCATAACCGGCGGTGTGTAAACGAAATAATTTGTTTCAACTATGTTTGGGCAATTTAGCCAATTCTCGATATTCATTGAATCTGATTTGGAGACTATACTTAAAGAATAACTAAACATAGTTAAACTACGTAGACTTAGTTGAACCGCTTCTTTTCAATTTTAACCAGCACAACAAGAAAAGTGGTTTACTACTATTATATTATAACAATTTTTTCCTATTTATTCAATTTAGTCCCTAGTACTTGCTTATTAAAATACCAACATTGAAGTTCTCAAACAGATATTTGATTTTGCTATTGGGGCTGGGTTTTGTAGAAATATTGGAGCTTAAATAAGATTTAATTTTGTCCCATTGAGTTTCCATTTTTTCCGAATCAATTTGGATCCGTAAAGTCCTTACGGAACATTATCAAGCTGGGAGGAATTTCAACAAAGCTTAGCCTCAATCTCCCCCCCCCCCTCAATTATGAGAATTAAAGATGCAATTAAGTAAATAAGCGAATGAATACTACATTATCTACTTACTATTTGACAAAAGGAACTGCAATTAAACAGAATTAATTATACTCGTCTTAGGGTTTTTCTCTCTATTCCAATCTCTTTTTTTTACCAAGATTTTATAAGTTGTTGTGTTTTTAACCTTCACGAAATCAAGTTTCCAATTCCAAGAGCAACATGACAACACAACTTTTTAAAGTATATATTAAAAAAACTAATATTACTGTCACTAAATGATTTCAAGAGCAACATGACAACACAACTTTATTAAGTATATATTAAAAAACTAATATTACTGTCACTAAATGATTTCAAGTGTCCTTTTTCTAAGAGTTCCTTGGTTACGGACTGCGAGGAAAAGTTCCGGGAAATATTAAAATTTCATGAACACGGATCCAGCTTTTCAAAAGGGGGGGGGGGGTCAAAGTCTGAATAACATTGGGTATAGTACCGAGCGAAACGTAGTGAGCGAGAGGGGTGCAGGGGGCAGGGGGCGTAGCCCCCCTAAAATTTTAAACAGAAATAAGCATTAAAAGTGAGTATTTTAAGTGCTCAAAACAGAAAATTACTCTTATAGTATGTAAAAAAAATATTTCTACCTTAGAGCGCACTCAGACATAATAATCTATTTTTCACTCAGACATATTACTCTATATGAAAATATATTTCCATTTCCATTGGCATTACATAATTTCTAATTACAATTTTACATATTGTTTAAGATTAAGATATTAACTGCAAAAAGTTCAGGGTGTTTTTTCATGTGACTAATTAAGTTACAAGTTGGCCCCAAAAGATGCGATTTCAAGATTGTAGAGTTTTAATCTGTTCTTAACTCCTATTCTTTGTAGTTAACTCTGTAGGTTTAAATATAGCGATGGGCAATTGCTAGATTCGTTTTATAGAAACTTTTAATACTTTTGGATTTTTAAAGGATTTACGGATTCAACGATTTGCAATTGTCTTCTGTAGAAGTTTACTACTATCAAACATGCAAATTTGTTATCCTAGGTAAAAACATAAGGAAAAAACGAACTTAAAACGATGGTTTTAAAACCTAAAAACTATCGTTTTTGCCTTATATTTTCTTCGAGGGTGTACACACTGTCACACACTCACACAACTCAAAAATTGAGATTTACACATTCTAAAATTTCAAAGATACTTTTTTCCCAAGAGAATAGGCTGATTTGATTTAAGCATTAGTTTTGTTAAAGCATATTAAAGTAAACTTTTAGGTTATCCTCCGGAAAAGGGGGGGTCAAAAGATACTCTTGACCTCCCCTTCTTCAAAAGGGGGGGGGGGGGTCGTCGACCCATTGACCCCCCCCTGGATCCGCGAGTGTAATTACACCATCTAGTTGTTAAGATATAGGGATTAGAAAATTTGAGCTTGTGACAAAGACTCAATTCCTTTGCAAAAATGTTTGTTTATTGCATAATAAGATGAATAATGGTGACTAAAAAAGAATCAGTTAAAACCTAACATTATTTCTATGAAAGAACTATGCCCTGACCAGTCACTAGGATGCTTGTATGATGCGTAAAGGCTACTTAATCCAGATTATACAGGTAGGACCTTCTCTCTAGGATTGGATTATATGGGTGGACTGTGGATTCTCTCAGGCAGATATTAATCATCGTCCTGATAACCTTGCAATCGTTGACATCCTGTCTTGTAAATTCTCAAGTTTAAGGTTTTACTTGGGAAAATTTTAATTGCATCAGGGTTTATCTGGCCCCTTGCGCTGCCCTCACAAATTTAGCCAGTTTTATAATCCGTAATTAACTTAATTGCTCTTAAATGCAAAAATATGCACTCCAATTTGAATAAATAATATCTTTTTCAACAAAAATGAGATAGTAACCAGACTTAACCCTAAATAAGTATTTTTTTGAAGTAGCACCCACTTGAAAAAAAATAATTTAAAAAACTTTGCAAAAAATGTTTTTTTTCAAGAGTGGGAGCAGAGACTGTGTAAAAACCTTTTTTTTAAACCAAAAAGTAAAATTTTAAGTAATGACCAAGGAATAGATTAATTATAAATAAAATTTACATTGTCAAATGAGTATTTAAACAAAATATGATAATATAATGTCTGTCAAAACAACTATGTTTTGCAATATATCTTAAACCCATGATTAATGAACTCACATTTCATCTTATAGGATTAAACAAATGAAAGCCACGATTAATAATCGATTTAAATCCCTGTATAACAACATTTTTCTTTTCTTTATCTAGGACCATTCTAGGACTAAAACTTAGAATAAAACAATTTTAGAATATGATGCATGCATTTTAAGTTTAATTATTATTATTATTAATACAATGCATCATAGATCTATGACAGGCATAATCTATTTAACATCGCCTTGTGAATAATTCATATCATAAATATTTTATCATTCATTGAATTAAATTCTCGGTGTACTACAATAATTTTTGCTAAATAGTTTAGCAATTCATGATATCATTTTTGGGCATGGCCGCATGGGTCACTTCAATTTATAAAGATCTTCATAAACCCAAATGTAGAAATGGGCAATTTGCCGTTAACGGTCACAGTGAACCCCCCCCCCCCCTTCTACATCCTTCTTGTGATAAAAATCTATAAACATTTGATACCTTTTTTTAAACCTTTGGGCACTATTCAATAATCTCAAGAAAAAATGAAATTTGCAAAAATCCAAATAGTTATTGCAAAATCTAAGTATTTCTTTAGCAAAAAGTGTCCCAAAAACATATATTTTGTGGAATATAATAAATTACACATTTTTGAAAAGCCCTTGACCCAGCAAATTCAAGTATGCAAAGTATTTGGAAACTTTTCAAACCTAAACTTGTTTGTAAGAAGAACTAGAATTGTGCAAATTCCCTGTAAAGGCGTCTGTGCAAAAGTCTTCGCAACATTTCTTTGCAGATATTGCAATCTGCTTCTGTTTGTTATAGGCTTTTCAAAGAGCTTTAACAGGTTGAAATCTAATATAAGGTGGTCTAAATATACGTTTAGTCTGGTAAAGGTAAAATAAGGCATTCAGGCAGTAGGAATAAAGACCAGGCTTTTATCCTAAAGTGAGGGGCATAAGTTTAAAAGTTAAAAATTTGAACAGCCTCAACCCAATAATTTTAAGTTATCGCAAAACAAAAAAACTATGGGGGGGTCATTTCACCTTGACCCCCCCCCCCCATCAGTCGGAATAGGGTTAAGTTAAGGGCCAAAATATTTGACAGGTTGAAATCTAATATAAGGTGGTCTAAATATAGGTTTAGCCTGTTAAAGGTAAAATAAGGCATTCAGGCAGTAGGAATAAAGGCCAGGCTTTTATCCTAAAGTGAGGGGCATAAGTTTAAAAGTTAAAAATTTGAACAGCCTCAACCCAATAATTTTAAGTTATCGCAAAACAAAAAAACTATGGGGGGTTTTTTTCCCTTTGCCCCCCCCCCCCCATCAGCCGGAATAGGGTTAAGTTAAGGGCCAAATTATTTATTTAAGCATAAGAAAATGAACATATTATTAAAATTTTCCTTAATTGAATATTGGATTATATTTTAAAAAGTGGGCGTGTACACAATTAAATGTACAGTGTACATATACCATTAAAAAAGGGCGTATGCATAAAACACTCTAATGAACTCATTGTAGAATCAAGGTCAGATTAAAAAACTAGGAGTAGCTACTTACCTAAATTATTACATTTCACCCTGAATTTACCAGGACTAGACTTGTGTTTGTTTCTTCGATTGTTATTCAATCGTTTTTTTTCTCTCTAGAATTTAGCAAACTTACAGAAATGCATCCACCAACAACCAACCAAAGTTTAAAAGAGGTAAAAAAAATTTCAAATTTGAATCGAAATTCACAGCTTTCTATGACGTATTTTTTCGTACATCTTGATCCCAGCCATAGCTTAATCCAGACAGCTTGAACATTTTTCATCAACTTAAATATTTTCAAGAAGGTACATGCATCTTGATTTAACAATGTTGCAACTGAACACTTGTTGCTTTCTTTAACAGATAATTAATTATATTTTAGATGTACATTTATTGTTTCTAGATATTGATAAATAGTATTAAAGAAGAGGTAGTTAAGCAGGTCTTCTCAGGATCCAGGATCCGACACAACTGATTTGCGAATTTTATAATCCTCTTTAGGGGATTTTATCCTCTACAAAAACTTAAAAAAAGTAGGCAAAAAATAGAATTCGTTAATAAATCATGATAAATAATAAGTACACCCAGGGCCAAAATAAGCTCATGACATGCTGAAAAGAAAGATACAAAATTTGAAATATTCAGTTAGTTGACACCTCTATCGGGGAAATGTAGGTGGTGTTGGAAAGTTGCATCTCTACTAAAGCAGTCCTTGTTTTGTCCAATTAAGGTGACAAGGGAGGCTACATCAGCATGGATAAAAATAGAAAATAGAAAACAGTATGGCCGGGGGTAACTATATGATGGTATTTATCATTTCTGTTTAAGTTCAGAAGTGTACAATACAAGAAAGTGGACGAAAAACAATTTGTGCACATATCTTTATTACTTTGATATACAGTTTGTCCCACAAAATGCAAAATTTTCAAAATCTAAACTAGAACGAAATTGTTTAAATCTCCAGTAATTTTGAAAGATCAAGAAATTTTTACTATTGTTTCAAGAATCATATTCACGTCAAAGTAAAGTAAATTTTACGTTAAATTGAAATTGTTTTTTTTTAATAAAAAAATTAAGAAAAAGAGAAGCGTTTTGAATTTTCAATATTTTTAATACTTCTTGAAGCCATCTCTTAACTGTCATATTTCCTGCGAAATCCTGTATATATTGGAAATATTTCAATTAAGAACAATATAGTGATTTTAACTTTTTCCATGTTTTTGTTTCTGTTACTGTATAATCTAAATTTTCTGCTATAATATAGCCAATGCCTGTAGCCTGTAACAAGTGATATTCTAATTCTTATAACTTAGCAACCCGTTTTCCTATGCCTTTGACATTTCAAACTATTCATTCTGTTAGATCAAATAGTCAAAGTTTGAAATATCAAAGGTTTACATCATCAGGTTGCAAAGATTAGGAAATACGAGTTCGTGGCAAAAAATTCAATTCCTTTGTACACTCTATAAGCAAAGAAATGTTTAGTGGCATGGACTATGGAGTTTGTTTTTTCTAGTAAATAACTGTAATTTTTTTTAACTTCAACAAAAAAGTTTCCAAACACATTTTTATAACAATTATTACTATGCAATTGCATCATACATTAATCATACATTATCATAATGAACTTTTCTGTTTTACTATTAATCATTCTTTTCTTAATTTGACTTTTGAGAAAATGGTTTTTTTACAGATTCCACTTTTTGGAAGCTGACCCTTATTAATTTTTAGATTCTCAAAATATCGTTAAACAGAAAAGAATGAATATTTTAAGAATTAATATTTTAAACAACCAAACAACTTAATTTGAAGAAAAAAGCAAAAGATTTCCTCTTAAACAACTTCGGAAGCTGAAGTTACCCGGAACCTTTAGATTCTCAGGAGGATTTATAATCTACAACGAGAAAAGAATATTCAAGTTCTAATTGGCGCATGACTGCATATATCTCAGCGTATAGTACGCAATCTGAATTGGGTTAGACTTAGACTGCAGTTCTGGGCCGTGGAACTGTCTGCAGGCAATCTGTAGAATGAAACTATTTAGTTATAAATATCATTTAAAGATAAATATTTTGAGCCTTTTTAAAGAATTTTCATTTGAATCTTTTCTGGAAAACAAAATTTGAATCTAAACAATATATTATAAACCATTTTAAATTATCGTGTTTGATAAATTTCTAAATCTCCAGTTTACCAATTTAAAGTACATCTTTAATTAAATTTGTATTCTTAATCTTTTTCAACAATTACTCCTTATTTTGATTTTTTTAAAATAAGTTTTCATTTAATGGTTTATGTTGTCTTATCATATCGTATTATGTGGATTATCTTCCGCAATGACAACTTAATTTTAAGAACCTTCAAACTTACACTTTTCTTTTTAACCTCTAAACTGAACACAATATTTAGAAGATGACAAGCCTTTTTTGGCTACTTTTTGTTTATAAATTAAACAAATTAAACTTATTTAAAAGAGAGAACAGTTTACAAAAGTGGAAGATGGTATTTTTCTTAGATATATCAATACAGAAAGTGACATGCGGAATTAGATTTGCAGCAGTGACAAGGAAGGATATTAATAGAATTGATCTTTTTTAAGCTGAAAAATGTTGATGAATTACTCTCTTTGTTATTCTGATGATAATGTAAAAATTATGAAAAAAGCATGCAACTTGTCAACTTGCAACTTGCATGCAACTTGCAAACGTCGACACTCTTCAAATCTTTATCCTTTAAAACGTTGAAATTTTTAATCGAAAATTTTTAATTACAATACCTTGCTACTTTAAAAAGAGATGAGAATTGTTTTCGTTTAACGAACGAAAATTTTTGTGAATGATGGTTTTGTTCAGAAAAACTTACGAACGACGTGCGAAAGAATTTGATCGCGCAGAGAAGTTAAAAAACGAAAAAAAACAAAAAGATTTAAACTCGTTGACGATGTTTTGCATTTTATTTCAGTCAGACTGTGAACCAAAGATTTCTAAATCATTTACAAACTTGATCGTCCACGAACGATTAAAAAATTGTGTGTGAATTTTTTGTTTGAAAGCCTGCCCAACCCAGCCGACCCTAACCCAGCATTTTACTAAACGACACATTTTAATGAACGAACGATTTTACTGAACAAATGATTTTGCAGAACGAACGTTAATTAAAAACAAACGAAATAGAAAATTACGACGGAACTAGGTCAATAACGAACAATGAACGACCGAATGAAAAAAAAACAGAACTCGCCCATCTCTAACTATAATTCCAATCTGCTGATCAACGACTGTATTTTCAAGTAAAATTCGGTGTATCGTAGTGATTATTCAGAACGGTACAATTTAAAATATTAGCTTTAAAAGTTTTAAATCTTGATCAGAAAACTCCTGATGCTGAAAAATTGATTTGTTTTTACGAATAAACAAATAAAGAATATAAGTATAGAAAAATATGTTTCCTCGTCGAATCTATTAAGCAATAAGAGAAGCATAAACCAATTATGTAATACCGCACATAATACATTGAAATAAAGTTTGTCATGGTAATAAATTTCATGAGAGCTAAAAGGTCATATAGAATCAAAGAAAGGGGGGAAACTTTTTAAAAACAAAATATCTTATCTGTAAAGATTTACTATTAACAAATAGTCCAATATGTAAAACGATTGGCTGTGTACACTATAGGTAAAGAGTGAAAAAGTCGACTTTAAATACTTAAATTATTTGTAAAACTAATATCATAGTTTGCGCTAGAAAACAGTTGGTCCGGAGTTAAAGAGACTGTCAATGTGATAGGGATTAAAAATGTGCATACCTGTTTTACAACGTTACCCTTAATCTGAACAACAGTGTCGTGTTTTTTATTTCAAAACATGTTGAATTCTGTTAATGTCCTTCATTTACTAAACTAACCAAAAGGAGAAGGTCAAAGTAAATAAACATTTCTATATGACTTTGTGATCTCGTTTCTACTTTAGTCTTGATTTTACGCAAAAGTAGGAAAAAAGTAAATTTATTTGGTTACATATTAGCAATTCAAAATAATTTAAATTCTCTTAATACCTCTTTAATTAAAGAAGTTATGATAAAAACGTTTTTAATCCTTCGTGCAGATTACTATAGTTTGTCGTAAGCTTAGTCTTTGTTGCATTATAATAGATAAACTACATTTGAAAATTATCAATTTTCTTATAGAAAACAAGAAAATCTTCGTAATTTTTGTCCAAACACATGATGGTTCGCTTGATATCACGTGGACAGTTTACAGTCCCAAAATAGAGGAATATTATTTTACCAACAGCAACAGATACTGTGCCAAATATTATTTTACCAACAGCAACAGATACTGTGTCAAATATTATTTTACCAACAGCAACAGATACTGTGTCAAATATTATTTTACCAACAGCAGAAGATACTGTGTCAAATATTATTTTACCAACAGCAACAGATACTATGTCAAATATTATTTTACTAAAAGCAACAGATACTGTGTCAAATATTAATTTACCAACAGCAACAGATACTGTGTCAAATAGTATTTTACCAACTGCAACAGCTACTGTTTGAAATATTTAAAACTCAATGTATGCAATAGCTTCTATCTCTCTCTATTAACTCTGTGAGTGAAACCCACTTTTGATTGCAACATTTGAGAAATCATAAAAATTGCAAAAACTGAATCCATCCATCCGCCCGCATGCACCCGACCTTATACTGCTTAGTTACACGGCGTCCGCGGCGCACAGGGGTAATTAAGGTCAACAATTTAAGTATAAATACAATTTATAAAAAAAAGAAGTTTCCCAAGTTAAAGAACTTCTTTTATTTTTAACTTTATTATTTCCCCTGTATGGTTTCACCTCTACACGAATTAAGTTTATGTTTCTCAGTTGAGCTTGAGACTCGGGAGAGTTAAGTACGATACTTATCCATGCACACATTCAAGGCTACTGGCTAACCTATACGTTGAATGAATTAAAAACTCTCTCTCTTCCTCTTTAATCTGTAAAATAAGCTAGCATAATATTTACTACACCGGTCAAGCCGGTCTTCATATTGAAAACTATTGTCTGTATGAATTGACCTTGTCTTTGTTGTCATTGTCAGTTTATGCATTTACTTTCATCCTTCAGAAATATTTTTACATTTAACATGAAATTTCGTTTTAGGTTAAAAGCTGCATGTTTTCAAGCATTATTTTTTTCCCTGCAGATCTCATGAAGGAAACGATCTTTGAAACAAAAAAACTCAATTTCAATCTCTAATTTAGAATTCAAATGTCTTTACAACCTGATACTGTAAAAAAATTTTTATTTAAAACTTGGCTATTAGATATAGCTGAATTCACAGTTTTGGTATATCAAAGGTCTAGAAAATTAGGTTGAGAACATACTTAGTTAACCCTATTCCCGCTGGGGGGGGGGGTCAATTTGACCCCCCCCTGTAGTTTTTTTTACATAACTCAAAAAGTATTGGTGTGAGGCTGTTGAAATTTTCTGACTTTTCTTACATACCCAAAGCCCTCCCTTTACGCCTAAAACCGGGCTTTAATACTAACTGCCTGAGTCCTCAGGCACACTGCCTGAATGACTGCTTTTGCCTGTAGCAAACTAAATCTTTGTTTTGACCCACTTTCACTTGTCAGATTTTGATAAAATTTAGCTTTTTGGAAAGCCTAT
>NW_019396300.1:26466-122860 GCF_000591075.1 Eurytemora carolleeae | reverse complement strand
CATGATACCAAAGGTAACTTAACCCCCCCCACACACACTTACCCCAATACTTTCCTGTTTCGGCCTTGAGCTTGGTTTAAGGTTTACAAGTCTTGCCAATTCTGAAGATAAACCTTCAAACACACCTTTCACCCATCAATAGTTGAACAATGAACATTAAACACCCTGTGACACAACAACAATCCTACAAAGCACACATCTTTAAAGGGAGTTTAAGTGTAATTTCAAGTGAGCCTCCATGCTCAGATGGAAATTTTCGATTTGAACGGTCTCCTTGAAACCTTAAAATGTAGAAGAAAAAGTGTTTATTTATGATAATTTCTTCGTTGTTTCTTATAAGTGAAAATTCGCAAATACATTTGCAGAGAAACCAAAAATTAAAATAAACAGTTTAAACAAATACAAAAACATGAGGTTCTAATTCGTTCAAAGTTTTTAAGGGTTCCGAATTGTAAATCGGGCATGGTCATCTTTACATAGATTTACGATATTTCAAACTATGAATTCTGTGAGATCGAAAAATCTAAATTTGCAGTTTCAAAGGTTTACGTAATCAGGTTGCAGAGGTATTGGAATTAGAAATTTGTGGGAAAAAAAAACTCAATTCCTTTGAATCAATGTACATGCATCCCCGATGAACATGTACTTCGATTTCTTGTAAAGCGCAGCAGATGTTTACCAATACAAAGCTAACTTCTTTGATACAAAAAGAAGTCCTAAGAAAGTTTTAAATTTAAAATTACGTGCAGGTTTCTTTGAGCTTATTTAGATTAGTTAAAGACTATGATAATTTTGGGCATCCAATCATTTCAAATTTCAAATATCCAGACATTCTCTTCTGTATAGCATCTTTGGTCAGTATACAGCAGATTACTGCAGAACGCACCGAAAACTTTGTTGAGGGTGGGTGGTATAATGGTTTCTCTAACTGATGACGATCAGGGGCCTGTAAAAGGTCAGATGCGTAAAGCACGCATCAGTAAAACGCATCCATGCTGTCAAATTTACGCAATAATTTGATTATTTAAAATGTAAAATTTCATACTCTTTTTACTCTGAAGCAGTAAATTACTTCATTTTAAAATTTTTTAAGAATATTCATGAAAATGTGGTTTAAAATGAGAAAAAAATACATTAGAAACCCTACTTATGAGTATGACTAATACATAATCTATTTGATTATCGAAGCAACAAACTCATTCTATAAAAGTAAGAAACCATCTTTATTTTAAAAAAGCAACTGCAACCGAAATTCGGTTGCAAAAATATAAGGTTTAAAAAATTAGAGTATGAGAAGAGTAATCAGACCTTTTACTAAGAGAATGTATTTAGCTTTTTTATTGATAAACGTAAATATGGAATGTCTGTTTAAGGCTGAATCATGTTACCAGCTGTTTAAAATGGATTGTTGGCATTGAAAATTTTCCTCTTGTCATCTTTATCATCTTAAAGTTCATGGTCATCCGCTTATTTTCTCACCTATTGATATTTTTATAAGTTAGTCAAGACTAGAGCATCAACAGGGTACATTGAATTCAAATATTTTTACACCTTAACAATTATATTCTTGTGAAAAACATAATAAAAAGCGAAAAGTAATTGAACTACAAAGAATAGGTGGAACCACTTCTTCATACCGGTGCAATTTTCAGAAAAACTGATTAAACTTTTCTATGTATACTACTTTTATAAATATTCGTTATAATCGGTCATTGAATTAAGATTTCCATTAGCAATGAGTGTGCAGTATAACGTACAGCACAAAACTTGACCAGTAGCTGGCTAACTTATCTGTACAAATTCAAAGTTTATCTTTTTGCATGTCACAACAAAACATTGCATGATTTTCCAGTGTCTCTCATGTTATGCATATCAGAGCAATAATACCAATTTTTCGTATCCTGAAATTAAATGAAAAGTTTGTGCGCATGGAACCTTTACCCCTAGGATTTAAGATTTTTTCTAAAATAAATATTAAAAAACAAAAATTATATTTAGCAATATTCTGTATTTGGAATATTTTCAGATATATAACTAAAATATGGATCAGTTTGCTGAGCTAACTAACACTATCTTTGATGCCGGTATGGTGGGCAAGGAGGTAAATAACTACAATATGGATCAGTTTGCTGAGCTAACTAACACTATCTTTGATGCCGGTATGGTGGGCAAGGAGGTAAATAACTCAAATAATGATTTGGGAAATTTAGTTTTTAAAAGTCAGCAAAAAATACTTTTTGATTAGGCAAGACATCTGTTTTTTGTTGTTGCCTGTTTTAGATTTATTCTTTGCTACAAACTCATCTCTTTTTATTTGCAACCCATTATCGTAGGAACCTTAGATGTTTCTAAATTTGAATTCAATCCAAGTTTTAAATATAAAAAGTGTATACCATATATTTTTTGAAAATAAAAAAATTCAGTTTGTGGCAAAAGCTCAAATCCTTTCAAAACAAAATATAAAAACGTTGTGTTTTTGAAAATAGTAAATAGAGGAAGAAAACAACTTTGTAAATGTTTCTAAAACTCATTCTTTAGGAGATGATGAGCCCTTCTACAATGTTCCTCAGCCTGATGGTAGCCATGATACCAAAGGTAACTTAAAGATATCTTCAATGTTTATTCATTTGTTCCTAGCTCCATTTATAGAGCGACATGTCCGATTTACAACGGAACTCAATTAAGGACAATTTAAAAAAACCTTTTTAGGGGCGAAAACTTGATTATTTTCATTTATAACTTCTCTAAAAAGTGTTTATCCTGCAGAAACGAGAGAGGAACTAACCAGAATTCAATATGTTTTTCCTAATGTTTTGATGTTTGCATGTGATTTGAACATACCATTATATATATGAAAAACATTTGAAATTAGGTTATAAGATGCAATAAAGTGCAAGCTACAGCCTAAAGGATTACTGTATAACAATTTCAGTCTAGATTTCTATTTCAGAATTGTTCTTATTTTTTAAAAATCAGACTTTTACCACATTTCCATTGTTTACTTCATCATTTGTGCGCTGGTTATATTTCTACTAATTAGAAATATCATTAAGTTTTGCTACCTTTGTTATTATCATTATTATTAAAGTATCATTATTTTTTATGATCTTAATTTTTTACTAATATTGTTTTAGCATTACTAATGTAATTATCATTATCAATATTAGTGATTTTCTTATTATTATACATTTTTATCTTGGTATTGTATTCAGCTTGTTCCACGTATTATGCCTTCCCTTATATCTCGTATGAACCCAGAAGCTGGATTAAGGTTGGTCAAATTTATTGTTCAAGAATTAATTTGCAATCAACATTTTTGCATACTTGTCTATCAAAACTTTTTAAAGTTCATATAAACAATTTAGATTTTTTTATTTTTGTTGTTTTAATCTTTGGAAATGATTAAGTTATAGTCATTTATTATTCCTCTCTGCAAAATATACGAATTTTCATTTATTTTTTGATTTTACATTTCTTATAAACTTTGTTTTAGTCGGTTTAATGATCCCACCTACTTATTGGAATTAGAGAACTCTTTCAGGGATAAATTTGCTGAGAATCTGAGGGTAAGAAAACTTAAATATTTTTGGTTTCCAATTTGATAATTGTAACAACCAAACTTATCAGAGCCGCTGGGAACCCTTGTGTTGGATACTGTTTATCCTTTATTTTGGTTTTTCCTCCTTTGTTCAAAGCTCCCTTCGACCCCTGACTGCAAAAGATCAAAATCAAGAATTGATCTTGATATCCACAGTACAAAAGTTCCCAGATCTGTTAATAAATGCGCATAAACTGACTTAACCCCTTTTTTATACTTTTCTACCCTACATCTAAAATTGTAATTTTAGAACTTAAAAAGATAATATTGAAAAAAGAATGCCCAAAAGGATGACCATATTTGATGATTCAAATTTTACTTTTTCACTTTTTTCTTGAGTTTCGAAGTTCTCCGCGAGCACCTTCTAATTCTAGGTTTTTTTTTGATAATTTTTGTTATGGTTTATCATTAATGCACACTCATGGTCTCATTAAAAACTTAAGCAAAACCTAATACACAAATTTGTTAAAGCTATCTTCGTCCTATTTTAAATATAGTAATAGTGATTTAAAGGGAGTGACCGGCAATGTATATTAGTTTAACTGAGAATGTAGTATTGCAATTGTAGAGAATTTTTTTAAGATTCATTAGAGACATATAACACGTTTTAATTATGAATAATTACTGAGTTAGAGCGCAAAGTCAACGTTCAAAATTATTTTGAGAATTTTTTTCAAAATTATTAAATAACGACAACAAAAAATTTGTCAAAAATTCGACAGTAAACTAATAAGATGGTTATAAAGATAATTCTTAATAGAAATTTGTCAATAAATCAATGTTATAATAAATCATTTCATTTTCATCATTAAATTAAATTTCTTATTCTTTACGAATTTGTTCGCAGATTTCTACGAATTCTTCAAATGTTGTCTTCAATTCAAAATATCAATAAATTCCAAGAGATCTTCAGGAAATGTTTGTGAACAATGCGAGATTGCAGAAACTAATTACTGAATAATATTACTTATTTTCGATGATAAGAGTTAATTTTATTTTTCAACCTGTTCCAAAACAACTAATTAGTACACTATAGAATTTTTGTTACATTTTTGTCGTCGTTATTGAATGATTTAAAAAAATCAATTCTCAAAACGTAACCACCAAAATGAATGATTTTGAAAGCCGACTTGGCGCTCAAACTCCGTAATTATACAGCATTAAAACTTTTTACATGCATGACTGAAGTAAAACCTAAAAAAATCTCTACAATACTACATTGCAGGTCACTCACTTTAAGAAGTATACACAAATATATTAAAATAAAACAAAGTCTAATTTGTAAAATTAGAAAAAAAACGTGAAAAATTCTTGCATCTGTAGAATCCTTATTTCTTGGAGTTGTCTAACACTGAGCATTTGAAAAAATAAAACAATAAACCTAAATATTAACTTTGAACAAGAAAATGCATGAATATTGTTTAAGACATCGAGAACTCTCTCAACTTTAGTAATTAAACATCAATACATCTAAACTTTGGTAATATATAAAGTCAGTCCCAATAAGCATGAGAGTTCGCAACCATAAAAAAAAACAACTTTAAAGGAAGTGTTAGCATAATTTCAGCTAACCCTCCATGCAAAGATGGCAATGACTTTCACATTTTAATGTAAGTTAACTTTTATTTATTAAAGTGTTATTCATGATTTTTTACTTATTCTGAGAAAAAGAAAAAATCCAAGATAGTAACAGTAACACCAAACGAAAATTTTACTTTAATGGAATTTTTTAGATGTATGTTACACAATCATATATTTAGAATATACTTGTATATGTATTTGAATCCAGCATTAATGATTTTTTACAGACTTTAGAATTAATGTATACAGCAGAAACAAATATTTGATATAGACAGAATTCAGCACTTATCTTATAGAAAAAAGATAAAATAGAATAACGGCGATGTCTTCCTAATTGTTGTCACGTCCAACTAAAGTAAACTTTACGTAATTAAGATTCCAATTCTTTATGTTGTTAACCATGAATCCTCTTGTGAGCTATTAAAAAGCATTAATATCTTTTAAATATTCAATATGTAATATTTAACCAAATAAATTTTCTTTTCTCATACTTGGGCGTAAAATCAAAACTATGGGAGCTACCAGGTCGCATACATTTCGTCTTCTCCTCCTGGTTAGTTTGCTGTCATATTGTTTTTTATTTTAGATGGTTGTGGATATACTAGAAGAGGAGCAGAATGGAGGTATAGAGAAGAAAGAAAGATCTGGAGAAGAGGGTAGACTTGCCACGCTTATCACATCAACTCTTGACACAATAAATGTCGATATTTCAGATTTCGATGGTAATTTTTATATTTTCCGGCTAGGTCGTACAAATTTAATAGAAGAGTGGCTTAACTAATTGTATTACTTATGAAGGACACTTCTTTATAGAAATATAGAAATACTTGAAATATCTGTATCTAGTTAAACCTATTCTCATTACAAATCAAATCTTCTGAAATTTAAAAATGTTCACAATTGTGAACAAATATTCTAAACATTACTAGTAGTTCAAGAACATGCATCTGAAAAAAAATCCAAAAAAAATAAATATTAAATTGATAAGGAATTGAGTTTTTGCCACAAACTCTAATCTTGAATTTTCTAATCCCTGTATCTTTACAACCACATGTCGTAGACCGTACATATTTCAAACCATGAATTCTGTTAATTTAAATGATCTAAGTTGGAAATATCGAAGGTTTTCACCATCAGCTGATATTAAAGAATTATGAAATTTGAATTTTTGGCAAAGACTTAATTCCTTTGTATATATAAATAAAACCTATAAAGAGCTAATCGGGTTTGCTTTGATCTTGCAGTATTTAAAAAAAAAAAAAAAAAATTCTCTGCACTTTCTGTTTTGTTCATCTAGATTTTATTTATGTAATTCTAGGAAGTAAAATGATTGATCTAGCTGATCTGGTTAGTGGGCAGGGACCGAGGTAATTGTTTTCTGAATATTGCTATACATTGTATTTTGTACTGCTGGGTTTCGCAAAAAAAAAAGCTAATTAATGGATTTTAGCATATTTGCACAGACCAGTTAAAATTATGAGCTGTCCAAACATATTAAACAAATGTCATAGTATCAAAAATCAAATAGAGTAAATTTCGTGGTCTGTGTGTGGGGGGGGGGGGTATTGTTGACTCTGGTGAGACCAGTAAGATCGAATAAAAAATAATCTGTTATAAAATTTAAATTTCTTGAAGTTGAAATTATTCCCGCATTTGCTTGGCTTCCATCACGTCAGCTGTGAGAGGGTGGGGAAATGTAATGGACGAGAAAATGTTTTTCCTTTTTTTGCAAAACCAAAACTTGTTTTTTTTTGGAAGAGTTATTTACCCCGATATTTTTCCTGCGTAGTGTTGGAATATGATAAGGATTTAGGCATTGAAAGGTTTCAAAACATGCTAATATGTACATATATTCTCTCTTTATCTCTTTCTATTGACAAAAAAATATTAAAAACTAAAAAAGAATTAATATTTCAGAGCTGCAGTTTACAACGTGATGGCTGAAGCTTTGATCGGAGTTTTTTCAACTATTTCTTCATTCTTCTTTTATTGATCGACTGAATTGTTATTTATTTATTTTTATAATTAAAACTGCTCATATCAAAGAGAAATCCTGTGTAACAAGGGTCAAATATTTAGTCTTAGTTTTAAACTTGTTATTTTTCCACCAGTTATTTTGTACAGTATAGGTATAATATACTGTACGTAAAAATTTATTATCAGACATGTTTTTTTTTTGTTAAGTTTCTTCAATGTTAGTTTTGTTTTCTTATCGTTGTATTTTGTTACATTATACACAGACACATTTACAGTTATAAATAATAAATTATGCTCTAAATTACTTTCTTTTAAAAAAACAGACTTCAGTCATAAAACAATTCAACTGAAATTCGGCTTCCAGGCTTGAAGCTTATTAGACAAAGCAAAAAAAAACAATATGGCCGTTAACAAATATATTTGAACGCTCCATCGTAACGTTAACACTATAGGTCCGGGGGATAGGGCTCGTGCACATTTTACTATTACGTATTTTGATTGGTCTGGAACTGTTTAATGTAAACAACCAAAAATTAGTAAACAGCTTCGTCTAAAAAAAGTTCCAGGCTTTGTTAATAATTTGTGTTAATGTTTTGAAAAATAGTTACAGCTTCTCTTTGTTTGCTTATACACTTTTAATTCGAAAACGGCGTGTTATAACAATCAGATCTTGAAAAAAAATGCGTCACATTTCCTGACTAGAATATGCAATAGTTGTAAAAATCCACTATTGCTTCTTTTTTTCTCTATTTACTTTTTGTCTAATATGTTATTAAGTATATTGGGACTGACGATAATCCTGAATTGCAGTTTAAGAATATGCTATAAACAGTTATGTCGTCATTTGTGGGGTGGAGGCAAAATAACGGGTGTTGGGTTATACAGGGTGTCCCACGAAACATGATTTGAAAGTTGTTTTTTATCTTAGAATTTATTTGGGACATTTATTCGTCAACCTCCTTTCACATGCATGACTCTTAAAATAATAACTACAAATTTCATCTAGTCCTGGGATTTTCAAACGTGGACTGCCTTTTTTTGTGCTGTTAATATCACAAGAGAAATATTAAAAATTTTATTCCGATTTCAATTTTATTTAAATAAACCAAAATTGTCGAAATCTGAATAATTCCGAAAATATTTAAAGCATAAAAAGGCAGACCACAATTTGAATTACCTTGAAATAAACACTAAGAATGACTTGACAATATAAGTTAGATAAGATTGTTTTTGTTTACGAGAATATAGGATACGCACACATTGAAGATAAAATATTGTCAATAGATATGTTTGACGGGTCAATGGAAGAATTTTAAAAATTAATCCAGACAGTCATACCTAATCTTTGTGGAAAAACATCAACGGATAAGAAACTTTACGACAATATTTTTAAATGGCGACTTTTTAAACAGTCTTTAATCAAATAACAGTAGTATGATACATACAGGGTGTGGCAATAAACATGGGAATTTAGAGACGGCTCGAAAATCGTCTTCGATTTCCGATGGTTGTTAAATTACATGAATTATATCAATTAAAAACTGTGTGTCTGTAAAGCTTTTCAACAAAATTTGGTCCGCTTTTTTTGTACATTTAAAATTAACGAAGATATGAACATTTGAACGATTTTGGTGTTATTTAATAAATAGGAATCCGGACAAATTTTTTTACATCTCCGTCAATTTTAAAGGTACAATAATGGTTAAACATATTTTAGAATTCCCACGACTATAAGTGTTAATTATTAACTGTTTTAACTAGAACACTACTAAAACTGTGTACCAGTAATAAGACCACAAGGAATAAAGACGATATAGAAGTCGTCACTTAATTCCCATGTTTATTGGGACACCCTGAAGGAATCTGCTATCTGCTGGATTATTGTTACGCTGACAGAGAAGCATAAACAAAAACAATTTCTAATGCATACCTTACGTAAGTAAAAACCAAGTGCTTGAAAATTTAAGACGACATTTCTGAACAGTTATCTCTGTTGTGTACATTTTATACAAAAACAAAAACAAAAACAGAGAGATAAACGTACTAGGATTAAAAACATGACTAAAATGTATAATAATTTCCCTGCACCAGACTATATGAAACAGCTTGCCACAATTATTAGCATGGATTAAAATCATGTACATTTGTAAAATAAAAATTAGTCCTAATAAATAAGAATCATTATTTTTTGACTTAAAAAAAAAAAAAAAATTTGGAGAATTCTACCTTTTGAACGTTCTACCTTTTGTTTGTTCTACCTTTTGATCGTTCTACCTTTTGTCGTTCTACCTTATGATCGTTCTACCTTTTGTAATTCTACCTTTTGTAATTCTACCTTTTGTACTGGAGCCAATTTTTGTATTAACCCAGTCTGGTTTTTAGACATCGTTAGATTTTGGGAAAAACGCCGAAATTTGACCGACACCCAATCCTGTTCTCAAGTTTACCGACACCCAATCCTGTTCTCGAGTTTACCGACACCCAATCCTGTTCTCGAGTTTACCGACACCCAATCCTGTTCTCGAGTTTACCGACACCCAATCCTGTTCTCGAGTTCCATCGTTTCAAACTATTCTATTTTGCACTACACTATAAAATTCAGAAGCAAAATATTTTAATCCAGTTGAGTTAAAAATCTAATCTTTTTAACATTTCCCCCCACATTTTAAGTAGCTTTTTTATAAAACAACTAGCTGAAGTGCCCGTTTTTGCCCGTGCAAAAAAAAAATTCGACATTTAAAAAAAATTTTGATTTTTGAAAAAAACTTGTTTAAAAAAATTGATCTAAAAAAATCGATTTTTGAAAAAAAAAGTTCTAATTTTTTAAAATTAGGTTTAACCATGGGACCCTTAAAAAAATGAAGATTGTATATCTGGAACAAAACTTAGCTGCTATGTCACAAAATATTGAAAGATGTTTTTTTGCTGTAAATTTATAATCATTATTCTATTTTCTATTTACTGTATTGTTTGCAGACTGCTAAATAAACAAGCGTCTATAAATAGTTGCCCCACAGTTATGAATATTCAGTACCACAAAATGTTTGGATCTCGACATATGCATTATTCTTTTTGGCTTTCTCTGTTAAGCTTAGCCTCGCTGGTTCAGAGGTATTTCAACATTAAAAAAAAAGGATTTTTATTCTCATTATGAAATGTGTGTACATTGTACAGGGCTGGGATATAAGAAATGTGTAACTGATTTAGTAATGCCTAATTCAAACTAGTTCAACTAATTCTCGCTATTCATTAAATCTGACCTCAGCTATACAAACACTATTCTTACAGTTTTTACTTTTTTTGCTTGTTTTCAATGACGAACCTTTGGTTTTTTTAAAAATATGGAAACAAACTTCTTATTACAGTTCTAAATGTGTAATAATTAATAAAAAATAATTAATGCAATTTAAATAAAAATTGTATTTTATTTGGGTAAACCATATCACGGACAGCCGTGGTACATTTGAATTTCCTAGACGGATCAACCTTTCCTGTCCCAGTTTGTACTGTATCGCCCGGACATTGGGTAAATAAAAACACTCTATAGGACTAGCCGGTGCAACAAGGTTAACGCGGTCAGATTTTAGGTTAAAATTACTTTTACAGAAGGGTCAGAGGTGCATGATATAAAATGTCAATATATTTCTGAAAAAGAATTGAAAAGGAATTGAGTTTTTGTCACAAATTCCAATTTTATAGTACCAAAATCTCAACAACCAAATGATACATACCTTTCATATTTCAAATTTACATTGTTTGATCCACCAGAATTCTTAGTTTGAAATATCTACGGTCTCCGATATTTGGTTTTAAAGCAATTGGGATTTAAAAATCCGACTTTGTGGCAAAGACTCAATTTCTTTACGCTTTATTCATTGATTAAATTTATTCAAATAATGATAATAGTAAATTGATCTGAACTACAAAAAAATTATCTTTTTTAAAGTGGAGTATCTCCAGGGTGCGGTAAACCTCTGGACCATGGAGTACATCCTGGTCACTCTACTGATATATACATACAGGTTGGTTTAAGGATTTAACTATCAATATTATGCTTCCTTCTCTTTTCTAGAAAAAAAATTAGCTGTTAACCGTTGCTCTTCCAAGTTGGAGCTGCCATTTTCTTTGTAAATTTTAAAACTAATAACTTCACTGATTTTTCTGTTTAAGGTGCAGCGCATTTTTGAAAACAATATATTTCGGCATTTTTGGGGGGAAAATTGACGTTCTATCACCCTTCCTTTGGGGTCAAATCATGTCAGAATTGTCGTATAATCTTTTGGCCCGATTGGTTTAGTCGTACATTCTTGGTCGTAGGGACGTTTATTGGATACAAACACACAGACTGTATAGAAGTGTATAGATGTCATGTAGAGTAGGGCCCAATCGATTGAGAAGTTTTAACCCTGTTTAAAAAGCAAAAAACAACAAAAAAGGAAAAATTTATAATGGTTAACTAATCAAAGTTTAGGTGAATGATCCTGGACTTGGAGAAGTAACAAGATATTTTCGTTTTCATGTTCCTAAATCTTATGATATAAATACTCCTCTGGGTCTTGTTGTTGATTACCATGGATGGACAGGAGATGCACATTCACAGGAGAAGGATTCATACTTTACAGGTTAGGTTAGAAAATATGAACAATGTTGCATCATTAAAGCTGAGATTGGGAACTTTTATTTGGATTGAGGTCAAAACTGTTCATCTGGCGGTTTAACCCTATTCCTGCTGGGGGGGGGGGGGGTCAATTTGCCCCCCCCCTGTAGTTTTTTTTAACATAACTCAAAAAGTATTGGTCTGAGGCTGTTGAAATTTTCTGACTTTTCCTACATACCCAAAGCCCTCCCTTTAGGCCTAAAACCGGGCTTTAATACTAACTGCCTGAGTCCTCAGGCACAATGCCTGAATGACTGTTTTTTCCTGTAATAAAGTAAATCTTTGTTTTGACCCACTTCCACTTGTCAGATTTTGATAAAATTTAGCTTTTTGGAAAGCCTTTGACATAAAGAAACGAATTGCACAAGTTTTGCGAAAAAAATTGAAATTTTTTTGCATATTTGAAATGGCATGGTCAAGGACTTTTCAAAAATGTATAATTTTTCATTTTTGGACAAGTTTTTTTTGCGAACATTTTTACTAAATAACTGGATTTTGCGATAAAAAAATCAATTTTTGCAAATTTGCAAAAATGTTTGCAGATTCTAAAAGTAGAGCACAAGAGCTTTCCAATGATGTATCATTTGTCATATTTGGACATCAAACATGGGATTTAGAGGGGGGGGAAATTCCCCCCCCAGCATATCCTGGTTTTCAAGTACCCCAGCAGAGATAAGGTTAAATCTGTTCATCTGGCGGTTTACTTTATTTCGTCAAACACAGTCACTCATTTCTTGAAATCATATCTTAATTTTCTTCGGGATAATTTCCTGTATATCTTCATATAATGAAACTAAATCTTAATTAATTACGTGACATATGTGCTTTGCCGGTTAAACGTTTTAACCTTGGAAAGTATTTAAAAGAAATATGGTAAATTCAGAAACCTTTTTTATACTCTCTTTAATGTAATTATAGTTTTTAGAGGGGAATACCCAAATTGCAACAGTAACCATTAAACCTTTGATCATGATCATCGAGATAAAAAGGATAGGTCCATCTTCAGTTAAAGGTTAAAAGTCTAATGTTGTGAATCGCACACGCCAATTACGCATACAGTCCCTTTAATGCTTTTAGCTGTAGCGGATATGGATCCTGTTGGTTTCTTTGTTGCTACCCCCAATGGTATGGCAGATAACAAGGGTGGAATGGGAAGCTTTAATTGCTCAAAAACTAATGGACCCCTTGGACCACCTTGTGACACAGACAGAGCAAAGTAAGAAAATATTGATATTGAAACTGGAGCGTATGTAGGGAGGGGGTGATGGGGTAAAAGTGGCGACCACACTAGAAATTTAGAATGGGGTTAAGTCCTCCTAGGCAAAGTCCTGTTTTAGCCCAAAATCGTAGATTTCATAAGAGAGATTTCTAATTCATTTTAGTCTTGGAACAATGTCTAAATATACCATTGATAGATATGGAGAAATTGAGTGTTATGATTCCTGTCCTCATTGTGATTCTTCAAACTCCTGTGATTGGACAACATGCTTTGATGATGTAGCATTCACAAGGTAAATATCTATCTTTCTTTTATCTTTGACTATTTGCAATTTGCATATATAAAATTGAAACATCTATTATCTTCCGATTAAGGTACACGCTATGATAAGTTTATTGTAAACTGCAATAAAGAATAAGCTGTTGATTCTCTGAATACGTATTATATATTGAGAAGAGAAAAACTGAAACACAGTATATGACAAAATAATTTGAATAACCAGACACTGTTTTATTTTAAACAAACAAATGTCCGTAAACAGTAAAAGTAAATTATAAAACTAGGTTTGCTCTTCCAAGAAAACTCGAATCTTGTTTACAGTCTTCGTATTGATTTGATAAAACTAGTTCTTATCAGCTCTGAGCTGAAAACTTTTGAATGGAATATCCTTAATCCTGATCGGATAATTAATCTGGAGATTAAAAATGAGAGGAGAACAAGCAATATTTAATCTCGAGATTAAGAAAAAGAGTGGATTAAGCATTAATCCCAATATCCACCATTCTAAAGTTTTCAGCTCTGTTGCGTTACAGTAAAATGTGAATAAACACCCTTTCCCACTCCCCTTAGTTTCAAATCTTCTTGATGTAACTAATAGATGCAAACTAAAGATAAATTTAATTTGAATCTTCTATCTTTCTAGTGTTTTTATATTTGTAATGATTGCTTTAGAGCCATGATTGACTTTGTGGCTGACAGCTTCTGTATTGAGATGAATTCTGTTCATCAAAGTGGAATATCTAATGGAGGCATGTTTTCATACTTCATTGCTTCTCAAATGAGGTATATTTAGAATAATTTAAATTAATTATCGAATCATTTGAATTTTTGGTTACCAATTACGTAAAAGTTTAAGAAGAATCTTTTATCTTAGATATAACAATCATAAAGGAAATGAGTCTTTGCCACAAACTCGGATTTTTAAATCTCAATTTCTATAAAACCAAATGTCGTAGACCGTAGATATTTCAAACTATGAATTCGGGTGGATCAAACAATGTAAGTTTGAAATATGAAAGCTATACATCAACTGGTTATTGAGATATAGGTAATATAAATTTGGGATTTGTGGCAAAAACTTAATTCCTTTCTAACTTTGTCAAATCTAAAAACCTTTAAACAATTATTCTTTAAAACATATAAATATAATATTATGTAATGTAGATTTTTTTCCATATTTAAAAAATTGAACTTATCGGAAATGGACTTAATGAAGATTGATAAATTGTATCTTGATTCAATTTTGATATTTTATGAATGTTTTGAATTTTAGATTAGGAATCCGGAATAAAAAAAAATAAAAATATTATAGTAAAAATGTTCTTAGGTCTAGAATCAATTAAATTTTAAATTTAAAAATTGAAGAATCTTTAATTTCTGAAATCTTCAGTGTAAGATTTTTAATTTGAATCCTATATATAAATGTTTACTCCCAGTGACGTGTTTGCCTCTTTGGCCCCTGTAGCGGGAGCTCCTCTGATTGGGTTTGGTGATGTTCCCAGCACTCCGGTCAGTCTCATTGATATCCATGGTATCAATGATGACACTATTCCTTATGATTTAGCCCATGCTGAAGGTAAAAATAGGATTCAGGTTTTTATATGAAGAAACAACAAGAATACATTTAAAGTACAAACATGGCTGATCCAATTGATTGTAACTTGTTCTAAAATGTACAGTAAATACCAGAAAACTCTAAAAAATGAAGACGATTTATAGAATCAAGCAAGTTATAGCTATTAAAAGTCCAAAAAGCATAAAACATAACAATTGTGGAGTGTAAACACACCCATTTCACCAAATTAGTGCTTTATTTAATACTAGCCTTATAAGCCGCTTCGCGCTCATCTTCTAAATTAATTGTGAACATGTTCTCTTTGTGTACATCGTAAAACAAAACTAAAATAATTTGCGGATTTTCACAAAAAATTTCGTGGATTTTCAAAATTTTCAAAAATTTAATGAAGATCGAATTTTGATGAAGACAAATATTTGAAATTTTGATCATTCATAAACCTTCCCTGTGGCCACGTGATGTCCCACCAAAAAAATTTGGCCCGATCGGTTCAGCCGTTTTGATACAAACAAACAAACAAACAAACAGACAGACAAGCCAAATTTATATATAGAAGTGCAAAACCGATAGTCCCACATTGGATATAGAGAACAAACGTTCAAGATTACAAAAAGAGTTCCAACCTTTAACTCCTTTTCAAATTCTTTAATTGAGGAATAAAGCATTGATCCTTAAAGGAATTGAGTCTTTGTCACAAACTCTGATTTTCCAATTCCTATATCTTTTAGTCCAATGTTGTAGACATTTGACATTTTAAACTATGACTTCTGTTAGATCAAATAATATAAGTTTGAAATATCAAAGGTTTTCGACATTGGGTTCAAAAGATATACACAAAAGTTTCAATCTCTGATAAATCTTTAGAAAAATTAGATATACAGTGAAACCCTTAATAACGAATACTTCGAAAGAATTCATCAAATGTCGTATTCTTCACTTTCTGATAATGGAATGTTGCAGATATTTAGTTTTTTAATTAAATGATTATATGGAACTCTTTAAAACTGTTCCCGCATATTCATGGCTATTTATTTATTTTAGCAAATACTGAAATTTACGTAATATAGTATAAAACTCATTGAAAATTGTCAAGACAACATTTGATAAATTCTTCCGATGTATTCGTTATTAAGGGCTTGACTGTATATAAACAGGTGAGGGACCGTATGAATCTGTGATATCCTGGGATGGTTACTATTATGAACAAAAAACAAAAGTTATTACGTGAGTAAACATTTCACAATGAACTTTAAAAATGGAATCATAATTAACAAATATTGTTTCAGTAAATGGAGAGAAGGATTAAACTGCAGCCCTGAACCAGCCAATTATGCCACGCCTATGGATGGTGTGAGTGGGTGGGAGTGTAGTGTGTGGTCAGGGTGCGAGGGTGGGGTTGAGGTAGTACACTGTACTGCAGATCATTATCATGATTATCCATTCGGAGCAGAGAACCAGTATATTGAAGGAACTAAGATTATGTGGCATTTCATGAATACTCATCAGAAAATGTAAACTTTTTTATTAAATAAATAGTTTTAGGTTTAAATTAAATAAACATTCGTAACCATGGATTAACAAATGTCATGTCTTCATTAAACATGTATTGTAAAAGTTTGAAATGTAAGTAGTTTTTGTGACACTCTGTAGATAAGAATCAAAATGCATGCATGGGTTAGTATTGCACAAATTCCTATATAACCACTTCCAGTCTCCAGTCTCCATTTTTCCTCTTCTCCCCCCCCCCCTCTTTTAAACTTATAGACATATTACTTTAACACCCCTTTAAAAAATAAAATGAAATATTTGCCATAAAGATATCAGAACGCAATATATACGCAGTGGTTAATTTTTCCATTGTTTGTCTATTTGTTTTCCATGACGATAGGTAGTAAAGGAAAGCTAAATAAATTGAGCCTCAATAAGCCTTTCATTTAAACCCAGTTAGCTTGAACACCTTGTACATTTCATATACATACAGTTAGATTATACCTTGTACATTTCATATATATACAGTTAGATTGAACACCTTGTACATTTCATATATATACAGTTAGATTATACACCTTGTACATTTCATATATATACTGTTAGATTGAACACCTTGTACATTTTATATATATACAGTTAGATTGAACACCTTGTACATTTCATATATATACAGTTAGGTTATACAGCTTGAACCTTTCATATATATACTGTTAGATTATACACCTTGACATTTTAAATATATACAGTTAATTTATACACCTTGAACCTTTCATATATATATACAGTTAGATTATACACCTTGAACCTTTCATATATATATACAGTTAGATTATGCACCTTGAACCTTTCATATATATACAGTTAGATTATACACTTTTAACCTTTCATATATATACAGTTAGATTATACAACTTGTACATTTCATATATATACAGTTAGATTATACACCTTGAACCTTTCATATATATATACAGTTAGTATGAACACCTTGTACATTTCATATATATATAGTTAGTTTATACACCTTGTACATTTCATATATATACAGTTAGATTATACACCTTGTACATTTCATATATATACAGTTAGATTATACAGCTTGAACCTTTCATATATATACAGTTAGATTATACACCTTGTACATTTCATATATATACAGTTAGTTTATACACCTTGTACATTTCATATATACAGTTAATTTATACACCTTTTACATTTCATATATATACAGTTAGATTATACACCTTGAACCTTTCATATATATATATATATACAGTTAGATTGAACACCTTGTACATTTCATATATATACAGTTAGATTATACACCTTGAACCTTTCATATATATATACAGTTAGATTGTACACCTTGAACCATTCATATACATACAGTTAAATTGAACATCTTGTACATTTCATATATATACAGTAAGATTGTACACCTTGAACCTTTTATATATATACAGTTAGATTATACACCTTGAACCTTTAATATATATATACAGTTAGATTATACACCTTGTACATTTCATATATATATACAGTTAGTTTATACACCTTGAACCTTTCATATATATACAGTTAGATTATACACCTTGTACATTTCATATATATACAGTTAGATTATACACCTTGAACCTTTAATATATATACAGTTAGATTATACACCTTGTACATTTCATATATATACAGTTAGTTTATACACCTTGAACCTTTCATATAAATACAGTTAGATTGTACACCTTGTACCTTGCAAAAATGTATAACCAAGGTTGAACACATCATTACTTTTACCATTCACACATGAATTGTAGTAAAGACGCTTTGCATTTTACTATAGAGTGGGTCCTTTTATAAAATGAGTATCTTAAATGGCATAAACATTACTCAATGACTCATATTTTACTATAGAGTGGGTCCTTTTATAAAATGAGTATCTTAAATGGCATAAACATTACTCAATGACTCTTATTTTACTTTTTAAAAACAATCCGGAAATACTATGATCGAAAAAATCAAGCTACATGTGTTCTCTATGTAAATCAACTTATTTATTTACTATACATAAATCAGATCAAGTGACAAACGTAAAAACTTTTTATTATTTACAAAGGCTGTGACTATAAATTGAAACTGAATACATCTATTAACTTGTACAATATTTTATTATTGATGTCAACTTTCTAATTGTAAGAAAAAGCCAAGATCTTGTCATTATTAAGAGAAAACTATCAAAGAACCCCTATTTGTTCACAGACAGAGTTGGATGGCACTTTATTTCACACTTGGCAAGCCTTTGTAGATTTATGTGAGATAGATTTGCAAGTGGCAACATAAACCACTGGGGACTAATTGGTCTCAAGTTAGAACTAGGGATCTCCATCTCATGCAGATACTTAATTTAATTCTTCTCATGGTGGCGCTTACATTGGATATTGAGATCAAGTGTTTAAGATTAACGATACTCCAAGCAAACGTCAGAGGCCGAGTTTAAAGAATCGTGTGCTGGATCAAATCTCGAAACACTGATTAAAATTTCCAGCTGAACCAACCTTAAATTCGGCCTCTGCTATATTTTAAAATGAAATACTGTCAAAACCATGAAGTACAATACTTTTTTACTTACATTGTTCCTCTGTTATATATTCCCCGTAGCTGTTTGCCACAAATATTTTTTGTCTTTAACTTTTCCAGTTTTCTTAACTGTATATAAACACGAAACCCCCGGGAATACAGTATTCGAGTTTATTGACTCCGAAACCCTAGATAATGGGTGTAAAAAGTAAATAACCTGGTCATACAGGGTGTCCAACGAAACATGCCAGTTGGTGAATAGTTTAAAATGTCTTCTTCCATTATTTTTAAAGTTGTTTGATACCAAAGATGATGAGAAGGAATACTAAATGGCAGTAATATTATAGTAAAATTGATTTCAAACAAATATATATTTGAGTAAAAGATTTGTGTATCGAAATATACAGCAAAAGGTCTTAAATAACTAATACAGTATCATGTAAGAAGACATTATAAACTATTCACAAACTGCCATGTTTTGTGGGAAACCCTGTAGTTTAGTATCCATGTACATCTATAAGTTTGGAATATTTGGCGTCTTCTTCTGTATTGTAATTTTACATATATAACAACGACATGTTATATTAAATGAAAGAATACGATAATAATTCCACAGCTTCCTGGTTACCAATTTGATTCAAATCACAAAATACAGTAGTCGGCGATTATATCAATACAGAGACAACTTATTTAGTTAAGTTTTGATTGTTAACAAGCTTTCTTCGAATAAAAAGTAACTTCTCGTTGTTTCCATGTTTATGTGTATCCAGGTTTTTTAAAAGCTTGGTATAAATCAAAATTGAAATCGAAAGTCGTCTTTTATTTAATAGATAAATGCGACGACGACTGTATACTATCTACATAACTGAATCTAAACTTCTGTTATTCTTTTATTCTATTTTCAGAATTTCAACATGGCGTCCATGCACATGTTTATACTGTTTGGTTTGGTTTGGTTAAGTGTTGAGCAGGAAACTTGTCCTCCACATGTTGGTCAGTTTGTAACACTAAACAATAGACCATATCAAAAGGAACCAATAGTTGTTAAAGTGAAGAAGAAAAAAGGTAACCTCCCCCCCCCCTTCCCTAACCCCATAACCCCCCAACCCCCCCAAAAAAAACAAGAGAAAAAATGAATGGATGCCGAAAACTATATCACATTTTATTCTGAAATTAATGGGCACAGTTTAGAATCTTTTCTCTTGAATGTAAATTTTTCCTGCAATGGCCTAGACTTTTGTAAAAAGTTCAAGTATTTTTTAGAAAAATTTTAATTAAACTCTAAATATGAAAAGTCAATTATGTAACGAGTTATAGTAAATATTTTTCAATTGATAATAATCGTTAAACACATTTCTGACATAGGAGAGACAGTTGGTCGATTACGAGTGGAAGACAATGCGTATTATGGATCCCCAAAATGTTCAAGTTAGTAACAAAAATTTTTAATTAGTGCAGTAAATGGAAAAATTTAAACATTTTTTTGTTTAGTACTGGAAGATGTGAAAACAAATTTATATAGTAACTTTAGGTACGGCTTTAACTAAATTTCAAAAGAAAAATCTGATTAAAAATTCTTGAATTTTAACTTATTTTGAATTCTATTTATTTGACAGAGTAAGAGAAGAGTATGATGCTCAAACATTTAAACGTGGAAAGGACTGCGTGATTTATCTCAGCCAAGATAAATTCATTGAAAACGAGGTATAATCAATAAGTTTATAAATATAAATATTGGAATTTAAAGGGACTCTAAGTTTAATTTTAAATGAACCCTTAGAACATGGGGGTGTTCGTCGAGTATACAGAGATATGTGTGTTTAAACCTATCAAAATCCCCTTGTATTCAGCTGCAAATTCAAGTGTGCGCTGTGTTGAGTTACATAAAATTACGATTACAGCCCCTTTCAATCATGTAAAACAAAAATGTAAAATTTGAAGAAAAATTAATGGAGAATTTTTATTTATGTCTTAATAAATTTTTATTTTTGCAAGCACACTTTGTTGCACCACATTTTGTTTCCGCAACAACTTTTGAATCCTTGAGTTTAAATTTGTTCTTTTTGCGCGGCATTCCTCGCAAATTCTGGTACGCCTGCAAATACGCAACTACCACGAGATGATTTGCACGCAATTTTTTATGTGTAATATTGGAAATATATATAATAATTTAGGTTGATATGACTATTCTACTTATTGCTGATGTTAGGTAAGTACTGGGAGTTAAACTACAAAACATATAATGCAACTTTCATATTGTCAACATTTAGTTTAAATTTTTTTTTTTTAGGCCTGGCTTGCCCGACGAATGCCAAGTAATAGTCTCTGCACGAGCAAGTTTTACTGTGCAATTCTGTGCAAATGGTGAATTTAACAAAGCATTAAAAAAATAGTCAAATTTTAATATATCAGTGTAACACGTTGAACAATGCCCACATATATGACAACACTAATATCCATAAAAAAACTGTGACGAAGGTCAAATTTATGTGACTTTACTGGTACGACTCTGTGACCTCGTAGTTTCTCTAGTTTTTATTTTATTTTATCACTAGTATGAGTAAAAGCAAACTTATCCGATTAAATATTTGAAATTCAAACATTTTTGTTTTCCTCGATAGCTCTTCAATAAAAGTAGTTAAGATTGAAAACTTGTGAACAGACAAAGAAGTTTTAACTGGACAATTTTTTAATGAGACCTATATGATTTTAAAAAACATTGAAAGTTAGCTTTATGTAAAATGGTTTATCTTTTGTAAAACAAACATGTTTATTTTGTTGAGTTTGTTTTGAGTCATCTTAATCATTTCAGATGATTGGAGTTGTTATGAGAAAGCTTCATCTGCTGACATCGAAGGAGTCCTTGATGACGATAGGATACAGTTTAGTGAAGATAGACAGATAGAAACCAAGGTTCTAGCTCCTAGTGGAGGAGTTGTTGAAAAGGGTTCTAACTCTACACAATTAGCGGGGATATCACTCAGGTTGGAAAAAAACGTCTGATCTAAATGTGCTAGTTTGATATATTTTTTTATTTTTTTACATTTACAATATGTTTTTGCAAAGACAGAAAAAATAATAATTCCCTTTAAATTCCTCATTACACTTATTATTCACTTAGTATATGGTATATTCTTCTTATAGTAGAAGTAGTACCAGCACTACTCAGCAAGTGATCTATATTCTTCTTTTAGTAGTAGTAGTACCAGCACTACTCAGCAAGTGATCTATATTCTTCTTTTAGTAGTAGTAGTAGTACCAGCACTACTCAGCAAGTGATCTATATTCTTCTTGGAATACTTGGAATCCTTCTCCTTATTGTCCTCTGCTGTTTGTGTGCTCGGTGTATTCAGTAAGTTTATCCAAAGGAACAAAACACTTTTCTCCAACTATAATCCCTTTATCTTCGCAACATTTTGTAATTCAAATTTGTACTTTTAGATCTAGCAGAATTTATTATTTGACATATCATAATTCTGCGAAACTAGGTTGCAAAAATATAAAGGTTATAAAGTAAAAGAAATATGTGAAGAAAAGGAATTTGAGTTTATTTCAAATTTATTTTGAAAATCTTTAATTTCTACTATTTCATTAAATAACTTTTTTTTCATAAATAATCTACTTTTTTAAAAAAAGGTCTCACATATCAAGTGAGAATATTGCTTTTAACTTTACTTTTGACCACTAGTTTTCCCATTGCTAGTTTTTATAGTTTTCCTTTATATCATTGTTTTCCAAAATATTTAAACATGATGCATATACCTTAAAATAGGTGAATAAAATGGTACCCCTTCTTCCAATAAAAAGGAATTTGTTTAAAAAGGGTAAAGACAAAATTAAACCTATTAATGTGTAAAAACTGTATTCTATTTAGAAAAGGCAGTGAGGAAAAGAACGCCAGTATGCCCCCCTCGCCATCTCCTGCTGTAAAGCTAAGACAAGCAGTAAAGGAAGTAAGAATTTGGGATAATACTTTGTGTACCTTGTCTTTCATGGTCAGTTAATGGTATATTTCTTTATAGGATAAGATATAAGGATATTTCTGGAAAAAAATTAATGTTACGACAAACTTTTTACGGCGCATTTTTTGCAGTTTTTTAACCCTTCCCATTATCATGCAGCGTCAACTTTAAATAGTTTTGTACATTGTACATTTTAGATCTATAAAGCACTTTTTTGTAGCTTTAGTTTTTTTAGGCTATTGGCAATTTTTTTGAAGATTTTTGCGTGAGAGCTTTCGATCTTTTGAATCCCTTATCTGTAGACCTGACATATTTTTTGGGAGGTATAGCCTTCACATTGATCCAAATCATGATTTATAGGAAGAAGCGAGCAGAATAAGACGTCAAACAAAACATTCAAAACCAAGTCAACAACTACAAGGGTTTAATAACCAGGACAGACAAGAATACAAAGGATACAATAACCAGGATAGACAAGATTATCAAGGATACAATAACCAGGAGGGGCAAGAGTATCCAGGATACAATAACCAGGAGGGGCAAAAGTATCCAGGCTACAATAACCATAATAGACAAGAATATCAAGGATACTTAAATCAGGACGGCTATCAGGCAAGAAATTCAAAGATTTTCGGAGCATTTTTTTTTTTTCAATATGAAACTTCTTATTGCGTTTAAGGCTGAACCTTCCATAAAATATTGTTTTTAAATAAAACATTTCTATCATTTTCTTCATGTGCAGGATCAATTCGTTGTAATGCCTAAAAACCAGAGAGTATTCCGAGTAATCGACGAGGACGATTATACAATGCCAGGTTATGTGGTTAGTATATTTAAAACTATATTTACACTTACCTACTAAACAGAACTGAATGGATCAACTAGGGGTCAAAATGGAGTTAAATTCTGCAACAGTGTTCAATGTTAACTCCGACTTACAAACTGGGATTCCAAAAGTTTAGGTTTTCCCCCAATTTTTGCCCAGTTGGTTAGCGGCTGAGCGTACTTCAGAGTTATGACACAACTATTGCAGAGTTTAACTCCACCTTGCAACAATTTGATTTAAACTCCACTTCTGGATTGCAAAAGTAATCTATGCAGTCTTTATTTGTAGGGTCCCTTAATTATAAATTGTTCCGTTCCACAGTTAGAACAGGTTCTCACTCAATCCACTCAAAAAATCTGATTAGAATAAACAATATGTACCATTTAATTCATAATCAAGATTAATTCAACCAATTAAAGTTTTGCTTCATAAAACGTTCCTTATTGAGTATGATGTCAGAAACATTTGCTTGAACATTAAATTCTCTGAAATTCAAAAAAAAGAGTTACGGTTTTTGTGCAATTGCACATATCTTTAAAATGAACAATATTGCCTTCTACATAAAAATCTAAGGTACGCCAACAAACTATTAAGAGGGACAAATCACGAAAAGGATTTTTTCCAGAAATCTGAAAACAAAAACAAACAAAAGAATAAAATTGAATTTAACATTTTCTGAATTTAATTAAATTTCGATTAAAGTCATTTTTAATGAATCTAGTACTGCATGGTTCAGCACGCAATTGCAACAGAATTTTCAATTTAAAATAATCAAGAAGTCATATAGACATATGCAGTTATTCTTTTTATTTACATTAAAATCGATTAATCCTGGACAAGAGGCCAGAATTAATGAATAGCTATATAACTAGCTGAATTAGATAGTTGAATCGCTGTTTTAATTTCGATATTGATCTAACTAGAGGAGTTGTTAAACTATGCAAATCAGCTAAACTTTTTGCGTTTATTAAATCTGCAAACTAGGTAGAATATAGCAACATTAAACGTTCGACTTTGATTTTATAAAAAGCGAGATGTAGCTAAAGCAATTTTGTGGGAGATGGAATACTTCTCAACGAGTACACTCGGCTTGACTGAAAAGTAGTTGAACTGAGTAAAACAATGTAGAAACATTTATTTTCATTTTTATTTCTTCGAGTTGGATTTTAAATCAACCATATTGTTTAGAGTCGATCCCGCGGTGGTGAGGAGGGAGAAGGAGGAGGATATAGTTTGAATATACTCAACTTGGAAGGATTGGACTCGCTTGGATCTAGTTATAACAGGTATTGGGAGTAATCTCTTTATCCAAAGATAGATAGATTTGGGGGAGGAACTGACTTTTTGTCACAACTCAAATTTTGAAATCCCTAAATATTTGCAACCTGATGGTGCATATATTTATTATTTCAAACTTAGACTTTTTGATCTACCAGAAGTCGGGATCGAAAAATATAGGGATAACAAAATAAGAGTTTGTTGCAAAAACTCATTTTCTTTTTCGAACAATTTTCTGAGAATTAAGTTCTTATGAGATTCTGAGAAAATTCCTCGATCAGCGGTCGGAATTAAGAATGCCGTGGAGTAGTTTAGCTTAGACGAATAGTTAAACTACATCTCTTTAGCAGCCAAGCTAGCATTAGATAATTAGTACAACTAGTAATAACAAGCTGAACTACTTCTCTTTAGCAGCCAAGCTAGCATTAGATAATTAGTACAACTAGTAATAAAAAGCTGAACTTCTTGCATTTAAGCTCATCTCAGGTCAACAAAAAATACATTAATTATTATAATTTGTCACTACCTGTCTGCTTCTTTTTGTTTATAACGGTTTCAAGTACTTCAAATTAACCCGCAGTGCTCTAACCTACATAGAGGGTTCATAAAAAAACATTCATAAGGTAACCCCTGAGCAAAGAGAAGCTGTCCTCATGTACGTTTTTTTCTAAAATTTATTTGTGTATTCATAAAATAGTTATGAATTGGCCTTTTACTTTTATAATATATTTAACTTTTCTTACAAAATAAAAATAGAGTGAATTTAAAGTTTGCAAATACTTTGATTTTTACGCATGCTAAAATCTTCACTCTGAAGCAGATATGGTTCTTTACAATTAAGTTATTAAAACTAAGGCATTAGTCATGTTAATAATCGAGGTCATTCATAAACTTGAGGCTTTCTTTTTATTGAATTTTATTAAATATGCATACTTGGTTTGGTTGATTTGGTGGGTTTTCATTTATAATTCATAAAAGTAAAGGTTTTAAGAAAACAGGTGACAACATATGAAATCAAGCATTTTTATTTTTATGATGACATGGACTTAATTAATGAAATTTTTGCTGTAACTTGTGTATAGGGATGGATTGTTTTCACTTTTTTGAAAAAACGATCATATTTCGTAATAACGACGGTGAAAAAACGAAAAACGAAACAATGGTTTTAAAAAAACGATAGTTTTTGAAAAAGATAGTTTTTGAAAAACGGTCGTTTTTAATAATGAAAAAGTTAATCGCTTAATTAACGAAACTAGGTCGTTTTGAAATTTTTGACGATATTTAACGACGACCTTTTTTAAACCTCTTTTAAAGACAAAATACAATTTTTTGTCGGTAAAAAAACTAATCTTAACTAACCAATCTTTCGCTTTTAAAAGTCAAAACGAGTGGTTCATTTTTAATAACAATAGATTTTTTTAAAACGAAACTATCGTTTTAAGAAGAAATAGAAAAATAATTTTTACGATCGTTTTGGTTGACTAAATCTGATTAATTATAGTCGCTACAGCCGACATAGTTATGAGAAACAATGGAATAATGGAAATGGATTAAGTGACAGTGATAACAGCCACAGGTAATACTAAAAAATCGAAGAAACAGAAAAAAACGTTTTTTCAACCCCCCCCCCCTTAGGTCTAACCCCACCTTTCTATCAACTCATGAATAAATTCTTAAGTAAATCAATAAACTCTGAAATTCCAAAATCCATAATATTAGCGTTTCAGTCAGGATATTTTATGACTGGTAATTTGGTGTTAATGTTTACACATGACAAATTGTAATTACAAAATGATAAAAGAAATCCGCAACTTTGGGACCATAAGCTTAAAACTAGAAAAAAATGATTATTTTGATGTGGAAATAACCGAAAATCTAAATCTCTTTTTATCAATTAAGCAAATATTTGAGCATTCGTTTTAAAGTAGAGATTACAATGTTTACATAACTTTCTTTTCATTTATTTACACAGCTGCTTGTAGGTTCTTCCTCTTTAAAACTGATTTTGATACGACAATGATCTTTTTTGATAAAGGTTCCATATATATTTCTATTTATAGAAGTTATCGCAGCTATAGATCAGATAGAAGTAATAATACAGCTACTAGTTACATTGAACAGGATGAATTAAAGGTAAAAAAATTATTTTATGACAAGACATCGTAGAATTGTTTTGATATTATCATACCTTATCTCTGAGTCATTCTGTCAGGTCTCTGTTCACATCTTCTTCACCTGAACTCCAAACCTGTACTTTATTTTGGCTAAAGAATAAGGGATATTTCTCCTCTACTAAAACCTGTACGGTCCTACCATGTACTCTAAAGGAGCTGTAATCCTGCTCCTTCCGGTCGACCAGCTGAGATAGTAGGTGGTCGACCTAGTTTACCTGCCAGCCCTGAAAACGGAAGCTTGGGTGGGTTGGTCAAACCTGCTGACCGGCTCTAAGCTGTATGCTGAGCAATAATCTCAACCCTGCTGACCAGCCTGTTGTTGCCAGCCGGTCCCCCTTGGGCCACTGTCCCAGGGCCGGTGAACCCTGTTCACCGGCCCTGGGTGAAGCTACCTGGAGGACCCATGCAAAGGGGAGGAGGGTGGGGGCTGAAAATGTCTGCCAAAGCCGATACTAGTGCTTTCTGATCCCCTAGCGGTTGGTTGAATTTGCAAGGCGCCAAATTCAAATATCTCAGAGATAAAGTTAATAATATCAATTCTCTAAAACTAATTCAAGAGAAAAAAGACAAGGAATTGAGTTATTGCTGCGCCTCAAACTATAATTTTCGAATCTTTGCAGTCTGATGGTGAAAACCTTTGATATTCCAAACTGAGATTAATCGATTTAACAGAATAATCATAGCTTGAAAAGTCGACATTGGGTTGGAAAAATATAAGGATTAGAAAACCCGAGTTTGTGGCTTGTTTCTTTAAGCGTGATTTGGTCTTTCCTTTACTTACATACAAAATGGTTATTTCGCGCACATTCATCTAGTAACAACTTGAGTTGTTAAATGTTGTTTTTAAGTTGTTTTTTTTTTGTAAAAAGTTTTGAAGTTTGCTGGATACCAACAACCATACAAGCAATATATAAATATTTTGAAGATGAATGATAAATGTTTTTTTTTTACCTTGTTTCACGTTTTATCTTCATTAAAGATAGCATTGTGATGATGATGATACTACAGTCTCCAGGCTGTAGGATTCCTTTCCTAAAGCAAATTTGAAAAAAACACAAACTTTATTTTACAGTTTTCTCTATTTTAGAATGCCCGAATGATGCGTGGTGTACAAACAGATGCTGTTCTAGACTCTAAAAATATCCAGGTACACAGTAATCAAGGGCGTATACAGGGAGGGGGGGCAAGGGGGACAGTGCCCCCTAGACCTGTAAAGGGGGGCGTAGAACTCCCCCGTAGAACCCAGAGCTTTCACACTTTTCAAATCTTAAACTCAAGAGTGAAGAACGTGAAAAAATTAGTTTGCTGTTCATTCAATTTGCACTAAGAAGATTGTATACGTGGACCAGAGCCACAATGACAGAAGTCCGAATGAAAAATCTATTTAGAATGCACATTCATCCTAATCGGATGGGCGCTATCAAAGGATAGCGAAGTAAAACAATTATTTTTAACTGCCAAGCCACGAAGGGTAGTAAAAGACCATTTTTTCTTTTTTAAAATTTGGATTTAATTTACTTTATTCTTTGCATAACCGTTTTGTTATCTATATTTTTATTGCAAACTAACTGAAGTGCCAGGCGTTACCCGTGGAATTTTAAAAATCCGATTAAAACAAAAAACTTATAATTTATTTAGCTTACATCATTCCCAATGGTATTTATAAGTTTCCTCACTACAATTCAGCCCATTTGATTTAGCCGTTTGGCCAGCCATAGCAAACAAATTAATGAACGCAGAGATTTCTTATAGAGATTACAATCGTACTCCTACTTTTTTTCAAAACAGAAACTTTTACAAGTCATAATCACGCACCTCTGACCCTTTAGTAAATGTAAATTCAACCTAAAGTCTAACCGCGTCAACCTTTTTGCATCGGCTAGTCCTATTGAGTGTCTGCTTTATTTACCCAATGTCTGGGCGATTCAGTACAAACTGGGACCGGAAAGGTTGACCTGGCTCGGAAATTCAAATGTACTACGGCTGCACGTGTAATTGTTTTCCGGATCTTTGTCCTTTTTTTCATCTCATAGAATTTAAGTTTAAGATGAGTTTATTTTCAAAAATGTCTTTTACTATCTCTTGTTTAAATACTAATTATTACTAAAATAAGAGTATAATAAAATGTCGATTTTTAAGAAACATTGCTTTTTTCTGCTAGTTTTGTTTGAAGAAGAGATGTACTTGCAAGGTAATTGGACTGTATGTGTACCTTTAAAGTATCTTATACTTATGCCTGATATCCAAGAAGCCAAATGTATTGAATTTACAATTCAAATTTTGCCCCCTCCCCCTAGGAGCTTTCAGGGGGGGGAAAATTTCGCCACCCCTAGATTTATTTCTGTATACTCCCTTGAAAGTAATGCCAGTACAAATATTTATGTGCCATTATTAATTAAGTATTCAGTTAAAGACAAATACACTTCAACACTTTGATAAAAAGTGGAATTATGTTTGGCTCTGTTATTCTTCCCCTGCACCGGACTTAACGAGAAACACTCGCAAGCATACGATATATGCAACAGCGTCAAAGGAATAATTTTCAAACTCAGTTAATATTGAATCTTTCATTTGTGGTTTTAAGATTTTACGTCAGAGGGGATAGAACAGTCGCACTTTTACGATATCTATTTTAGATAAAAGTCGAAGGGGTAATATTGTAAATGCTTAATAAACTCTTTGTTTCAGACAGACTTGGACCGAACAGAAACCATTATCCCTGATCTCTACAGGATTAAAGAGGACCCAGAGCAGGAAAACCAGGACAGGGAGGTGTCAGCACAGGAATGAGATTTTTAAAATTTATTTTTCCTTCTTAAATTCTTAAGCAAAGTATAGGAGTTGGCCCGTTAATCGAATCTTTGCGTTTTTGTTAAATAGAGCCAGTTTAAAACTCATGAGTCATGATAAAAAAGATTTCTAGAAACTGAGATGGACACACTTGTATTGTGAATATCGAGATCAAGCATCCTTTTGTTAATCTGCAGATTAAGTTGACCTTTATTCAATCCGCATGGTAATCGTACAGTCAAGGATTGAAGGGAGCTTTGATCAAGGGGAATAACTTCTTTCGAGTTTTAGAATATATGAAAATGTATAGTTTTTTTATTGATCCTTAAAATTTAAAGCACCCAAAGTGAATATCAAGATTAAGCGTTCAGGATTAAAAGTATCAGACACAAAATTTTACAATTTCAAAATGTCATGTAAGGTTAATACTGAGATAACTGGAGGGTATGGAGATAGAGAAGAGAATAATGAATCTTTGAACCCAGAGGATCTGGAGCAATCTGTGATTATGGAGATGCAAGATGATAATGACAGGTATAAACTTTATATACATATAATAATAAATACTTATCAAAATTTATTTTCTTATCTTTACTGTTTTCCACGGAGTTTTTGCCACAAATCCAAATTTTCTAATCCATATATCTTTGAAACCTGATGGTGAAAACTTGATATTTTAAACTTAGACTATTTTATCTAACATAATCAATAGTTAGAAATATCAACGTTTTACGCCATCAGGTTGTAAAGATATAGGGATTAAAAAATTTTAGTTTGTGGCAAAACTCTTTTCCTTTAAGCGAGAATTCATTGAATGCATCCTTTGTGACTGATTCTCTTGGTCTATCCTTTGAGTCTGAGAATAGTTGGGATATGATGGATCATGAACCAGGACCTGATATACCAGTTAAAGAAACTAAGGTATAACCTAATTATTTTTCAGTTGACCGCCATGTAGGATGACGAGCTCAAATCTATTTAATTGAATTTACTGCCGGCCGTTAGATATATTTGTTACATATTTAGAAACTGTATAGAAAGATTTAGAAATTCATTGATTTTTAGCTACATAGCTCACTTCTTCTAGTTATTCATTCACTCTGATAAAACACAAAATAAAATACATTTTAATTCGTTTTCCCGAGATATGAATATATCTTTAATGATTTTCAGGCGTCTTTGATGCGGAAAAGAAAGACGACAATGATGAACAAAGACAATGCTCATGTACACTGCCACTATCCAAAAAAACATTGATCAAAAACCAAATTATAATCTTTTGTAAAGATATAGTACTTTTGTCAACAAATATTGTTTTTATTTGCTGAATAAATTATGGTGCTCAAAAAGCATGTTTTATTTTTATTTTAATATTTATAAATTCGTAAATTGTTTTGAAAATAATTTTGTTTAAAATATTGATGTATTTGCACGCAATTCCGTAAGGTGGAAAATAATCTGGCTCTCAAAATAATCCCAAGCAAAGGAAGAAGATGGAAAACTCCTTTACTTTTAAGTAGATGTGTAGTTGTTAATCGTTTTTAAAAACAATCGAAAAAACGATAGTTTTTCGTTTCGTTTTTTTTTCTAAAAACGATCGTTATAAAAAATCATCGTTTTGGAAAACGTCTTTTTTAAAAAAAACTTTCGTTTTATTTTAAAAAAGATTGTTAAAAATTCGCTAATGAATCTTAGTTTTCGAAAATTTTCCGACCAACAAATGTATTTGCTCTTTAAAAGGGATCGATAAAGATCATTAACGAAGGATCTCGTTAACGGTCGTAAAAAAAGGGTCATCAATACGAAGAGTTGTTATCAAAAACAACCGTTTTTAAGCAACGAAAAACGAAAGTTTTTGTAAACGATTTTTTTTCAACGAAAAACTTCAAACAATTTTCATTCGTCCCAAACTGATAATCTTGATTTACTCACATCTTTGAATGTCGTCTTACACTTGATAATTCTTTTCAGTTAAAGAATAAAAGGACAGGATATAGGTGATCTGGTCTCAAATTATTTCCAAAACTGGTTAGTTTGTTGATAAAGTCCCAATTTTTATAAGGTTTTAATAAAAACGCCTCATGGGGCCGTGATAATTGGATTCCAAACGATTATTTTGTTATAACTTCAGTAGCTTTTTTGATCTAATAAACAATTCAAAGATTCGAAGGGAAATCTACACGTCGTCAACCAACCAATCACAGTAATCCAAAGGTTGCAAGCTCTCACGCAAAAATTGATGAGAATTTAGCCAATTACTCCTTAAATAAAAAAGCTTAATCTGCAGTGCTTTTTAGTTCTAAAATGTAAACATGTCTAGACCAAATACTTTGCTAATTAAAGATAGCGCATCAGTAAATCATACGCAAATTTAATTAATTTTGTGGGTGAGCCAACGATAGTAACAAATATCGTCATCTCTAATAATCCAGTACTTTTAACGCTGTTGACGTTTCATCTTTTGTAATGTCGTCTTTTGTAATGGATTTACGAGTTATTTAAAGCAAAACAAGAAAAACACTTTAGTTTTTCTTATCTTGAAAATTTTAATTTGACCATAAAAGTGACTTGAGGATTTTACGCAACAAAAACAATGAACATAATTTACAGAATTCATCACTTTTTCAGATGAAATAATGACGATATCTTCCTCATTGTTACCCAGACAAATGTTTAAATGGTACCGTTGTTGATAGGACCTTTAATGGGTTGGTAACTTGAAATTACATCTGTCAGTCCTTTGGAACATTTACTTTTGGTTTGAAGTATATTAAGTGCTTATAAGAAGAAAATCAATGCATCAAATCTTTTATGCAAGTAACCTTGTACTTTTTACAGTAATCAATTATCTGATTAATTTTGCATTCATGATTGAATTCTCTCTCTACCTGATTTAAATGAATTATTGAAAAATATAACGTCATAATATTCATGTAACAATGTAAAAGTTTTTACACACTCTGGGATACTTCAGCGTAAGGAATTCAGATGGTCCAATTAAAGAGCCTTCATCCAAATTTTTTTCTTTTTGGGTCTGCTGGTATGGTAAACGCAGACTCTCCTATTCTTGGTTGGCTTGCAGTTGGGTATCATACATGTTACTTTGCTTGGCAGTGGCACCGATGAACCTGAATTTATCAGAATTATTGATTGAATTTGTATATAAAAAAACTCCGGAATTTGAAGACGAAATTTAGACAATCTGCATGTTCACTGCTCAAGTGCGGCATTTTATGTTCTTTCAACTATTAATTCAAAAATTGAATCTAAAAGTCGTCTTTATATTCCCAAATTTTATTTTCACCAATGTATTTCTTTAATGGTGGAAGTTTTGGAACATAATCACCATAAATCAATTGAAGAGTAAGATTAATACATTAATTATATTATTTCTTTGCTAAGATCAAACAGAAGACGACATTTTCATAAAATTTATTTAAAGTTTATAATACTGGAAATTTCTGGTCCCCTCTCTTCTTCATCGTCTAAAATCCCATTCCACAGAGCCTCAGAAAAAATATTTGACAATGTTCACTACCAATTATTGGCTATTTTTGATACAAAAGAGATGCGTGACTTGATCACAAATTCAGCAATTCCGAGATTTATTTTTTATATTTCTGATGAAAAAATGATACTTTAAACTATGAATTTGGTTAGATCTAATAGTCTAAGTTTGAAATATCAAAGTTTTACATGGTACACCAGTAGATTGCAAAGATATAGGGATTAGAAAATTTTAATTTGTGATAAGGACTCACTTCCTTTTAAAAGCAAAGGTAAAATGGGTTGGTTTTATTTATGTATATAGTTACAGTTCTGGTATAACTACTACACCTACAGGTTAAGTTTATTCATCATAAATATAAAAGTTAACCCAAAGAATAAATCTAATCCTTTAGCGGGTTAGTATTTAAAATAATAGTATTTAAAACATGTTGCTTTAATATGGATTTTGAAGGAAATCCTCCAAAACTTTTGATAGGGGCCTTGAAAGGACATGTATATTGTATCGGGGGACCATTCTAGGTTCGGGGGGGGGGAGACTGGAGATGCCAGCCCCACTCTCAAGTACACCCCTGCAGCTTTCTGCATTAATTCTATATTACGACTAAATCTTTCTGTTACTTCGAAGGATGTAAACATTTTACAGATAGTATACGAATAAACAATTAATTTTCTTTGGGCTAATTAATAAAAATTGATAACAAACTGAAAAAAATTGGCTTAAAATAAAACCGACCGTTACGTTACTTAAAAAAATAAGAACATATTTTTGGTTCTGTGGATAATTTTATTCAATTGGAGACCGGGTCTGAACCCTTCCTCCCTCCTTCATCACTTTATAGAGAATAGATAATTAAACTCAGGTTGCCAAATTGGTTTATTCATTAGGTAAGATAGATAGATAAAGTATTTTATAGTTAGTTAGTTTGTTAGTTAGTTGGTTGGTTAGATAGTTAGGAAGTTTGTTAGTTAGTTAGGATGTTTGTTATTTAGCTAGTGAGTTAGTTTGTTAGTTGGTTGGTTAGATAGTTATTTGTAAGTTTCTTAGTTAGTTAGTGAGTTATTTAGTTAGTTAGTTTTTTAATTGGACAGGCAGATGACCTAGCGCTTATATTGTTAAATGATGTGCTTGATTTGTATAATAGATGTGCCTGATTTTTCTGATATTTTTTACTTGTTTTTTGTTACTTTGTCTATTTGTTTTAGTGTCATTTCACATCGGCAAAGTAGATCGTAAATTCGGAAGAAAGTATACTTACTGTTCAATATATTAAAGTAAACTTCAAGTCTTTGTTTAAGTTTTAAAACTTTAAAATTCTTATACAAATTTTAATTCGCAATAACTTTTCTGTAAACTGCAGTACGTATCCGTAAACTTTTGGAGCTTCACAGTTAAAAAATATTTCGAATGAAATTTATTAAAATTTGGAAAGAAAATGGAATTTATATGTAAAGAAAACATTGTATCTATCTATACATTATTTTTTTTAATCCAATAAAGGCAGATGGTCTAAATTTGTAACCGGTTAAAGTAATAGTAGTGAGATACAATTACCCCAAAAAGACCGTGCTAGGGAGGTTTACAAAAATGGCAAAAAAGACCGTAACATATTTTTTTTTTTAATTTGATTTTGAAAATTTATAACAAGCGGTAATGTGAGACATGTTTTCATATACAATTTTCAAAAATTAAAATTTTCGATCTGTAGTTCTAATAACAAAAAAAAAAAAAAATACAATCCGGCCTTTTGACCGTCTTAAAGGCTTAAATAGATTGTTTTTAAAAAAGTACCAAGAAAACAAAACACGTGTCTTTATGATTTTTTCGCCAGCTTCTACTAAAGAATATAAAACAATCTTTTTCTAACTAATGCACCCAGTAGGCTCCTCCAGAGTCCAGGTTTACAATGGTTCATCAGACCTTAAGAATCTAATAAAGTTTTCTTATTCATTTAGTTCATACAATCCATAAATCTTCAACCGGTCCTTATTAACATATTTCATTAATTATAATAGTTTCTCACATTGTTCTAACTGAAAGGATATCATTTTTTTGGTGTACTGTTTTACCGTCTATAGTCTTTATCTAAACTGTACAATGTATACTTACTTTAGCTGTCTAAAAGTCCGCCTGGGTTTATTATAGTTTTAAGTAATAACCACGATAACCAATAATAGAGACCTTTTTATTTAAAAATGCCATGAAGAATCTGATGTAAACGGAAAAATATATAATTTTTTAGGATTTAAAATGAAGAATATAATTTTCTCTATAATTAAATCAAATTGTTTTTAAACTTAAGCTTTTAAGTAAGCGAAAATTGTTAATGGAGTAAAAATGTTGCATTCGTAAATTATAATCATTAAAATTACCAAAAATGCCGGCATGAAAAGAAAACAGAATATTTTTCATTTATACTTCATAATAAATGATATTTGTTTCATATTAAGAATGTAGAGAATATTAAATCTTTGTGCTTTTAACAATATTTTTATTAAAGGTAAAGAAACATGTTAGATAATATTTAATATGTTGTTTTAATGTTTACAGACCCCAACGTATAATTGAAAAATGTTGAAAGGAAAATTTAACTTTGTCTACAAGTTAAAGCAAATATTTTAACGAACTGTTAAGCTTATTAGTTAAATATGTGTGAAATTCTTCCCCTAAGAATGTATTATGTAAATAGCATACACAAGAAACAAAACAGAGTCCAGGAATACTGGTCACTACAGTACATAAATTCAATAAATAATCATTCCTTTAACAGAAATATAAAACAATATGGTGTGTATAGAGTATAGAGAAGGCAGTATGTTTTACAAAGAAACAGCTGTGGGACCCACGTACAGTAGAAATAAAAGTTGTTGGACCGATCATAAACATAGTGTCTAGGTGTGTTATGACTCATGGCTGGACAGGAGTTAAAAATATAATTCCACTAAAATTTCTAAATTTTTTAAATCACCAATTAATGCAAAGGAATTGAGTCTTTGGAACAAAATCAAATATTTAAACCTCAATATCTTTAGAACCCGATGTTGTAAACCTTTGATATTTCAAACTCAGATTATTCGATCTAACAGAATTCATAGTTTGAAATATCTAAGGTCTGCAACATTTGGTTCCAAAGATATAGTGATTAGAAAATCAGAGGTTGTGGCAAAGACTCAATTAGTTTGAGTACTTTTTACGATTGTTTTTATTGTAAAATGTACGAAGAAACAAGAAAAGCAACACACAAAAATTCAAATTATATTATTAGAAAGAGTGCAATCTAGGAACGTTTATAAATTTAGGGGACATTAGTTCTAAAATTAACACTTAGCCCATTGCTAACACTGAGTGTTAGAAATAGGAATAATCTTAAAGACTGGGTTTTTAGAATCCCAGTCCATATCGAGAGTTAAATGTGATAGAAAAACTATTACCAACATTTTACTAAGCATGACGAGGACACCAATTCACAATTTTAAACTCCTTTCTGAAATCAAAATTATAAAAGGAGTTTTTTTATTATAGAACCCTTGACCGTTTTCAAGACAATGTCGGATTTTCCATTTTCGAACATTTGAATTTCAATGATTGTTGCGTTTTTAGACAAACCCCACTTTCCCTTTTTGAGTATAATCTGCAATTCAAAACAAAACTCACTATGTTGACTTTAAAAGTCACTATAGTAAAATAAAGAGATGGATATTTCTAACATTTATTTAAATAACGAAAGTTTTGAAATATTTTCCCAAGACTGGGTTAAAATTGGTTGGTTTAGAAATTAACAAAGGAATTAATGATGAATATTTGTGGGTACTTCATGGGAGTGATGTAGAGCTTCATGTTGGTGGAGCAGATCAACAGGAACTGGAACAACAGGGCTTATCCAACCTAGTAGGCAGAGATCACGGCTTTATCATGCTGGATTAGAGCGATTATGTTGTCTCTGTAAGCAGAATGCATGATAAACTGGGAACCCTTCAGGTAAGCATGTCTGTTGCTAGCTGAGTATCTGCGTCATCATCATAAAAGAGTGAAGAGGCTCCCTGTGTCGGAGCTGTTACTAGCTCAACTCTCCTAACCTGACTGAGGGCTGGGATGTGTAGAGGGGCGAGGGTGACATGTGGGCGCTTCATGGCGGAAATGGATACACACATCTTGAGAATAGTCGACGGCATTTGAGTCAGTAAAATCGTCTTCCTTATATTTCGAATTTGTGTTAACACACTATTATAAGTTTTAAAATGAATCACTGAAAAACAAAAATGATCTTAAAGAGACTAAATTTATTGCTGGATTATATCTAGAATCTAAATGTTCTTATTTCATTTGTTAAATAAGAAAAACCATGTGATCTACTTTACCGCATTCTAGTTAAATCTATATTGTAAAAACAAAACAATATTTTATCTTGTTTTTACTTTCTATTTTGTTTCTATTTTACCTTATCAAAAAATCTTGTTTTATTGCATCAGTGTTATGCTTGAAAAGTGACTTAGATATTTGTTTTAACCCTATTCCTTCTGGGCAGGGGGTCAATTTGACCCCCCCCTGTAGTTTTTTTTTACATAACTCAAAAAGTATTGGTCTGAGGCAATTGAAATTTTCTGACTTTTCCCACATACCCAAAGCCCTCCCTTTAGGCCTAAAACCGGGCTTTAATACTAAATGCCTGAGTCCTCAGGCACACTGCCTGAATGACTCCGTTTTCCTGTAACAAACTAAATCTTTGTTTTGACCCACTTCCACTTGTCAGATTTGGATAAAATTAGACTTTTTAGAATGCCTTTGACATAAGGAAACGGATTGCACAAGTTTTGCGAAAAAAAAATTGCAATTTTTTTGCAAACCACCTGTCTAAGGAAATTTGCACATTTTTAGTTTTTCTTGATTAAAAATCTGGTTATTTAAAATTTTGCAAAATTTATTGCATATTTGAAATGGCATGGTCAAGGGCTTTTCAAAAATGTATAATTTTTCATTTTTTGAACAAATTTTTTTGCAAACTTTTTTACTATAACTGGATTTTTCTATAAAAAATTCAATTTTTGCAAATGTGCAAATTTTTTTGCAGATTCTAAAAGTAGAGCACAAGAGCTTTCCAATGATGTATCATTTGTCTTATTTGAATATTAAACATGGGATTTAGAGGGGGGGGGGGTCAAATTGACCCCCAGCATATCCTGGTTTTCAAGTACCCCAGCAGAGATAGGGTTAACTTTAATTTATTTTAATTAAATTTTAAAATATTTTTAAGATTCAATATGATATCAGACATTTTGAGACTTCTTTATTTCTTGTGTTTCATTCTTTCTTCATGATCGTCCATTCCTCGTCCATCCTTCAATCATATTTGGGCTAATTTTGAAAATAAAAATAAATTAATTATTTTTGGATGGTTCTGCAGCTAGCCAAATTGCAGAGAAAGAACTCAAGCCCTGTATCTATATTCTGAGAGTGGCAAGGTTACCATCTCCCCCTGTTTTGTTTTTAAATTTTGCTTGAGTCATATTACTGCATCATCTTCCTGCATTCCTACACACTTTCAATGTAATTTTATTGGTTGGGGGGGAGGGGGCGTTCTATACATTATCCAGTTTTTTATCTAGAGTAGGACATAGAGGGGGGAGATAGGACGTCTGCCATCTTGTGTATTTGTGTTCATTCACTATCGGTGAAAAAATTTGACAGTGTAAAGCTCAAATCCTCTTCTAATTTTTACAGTTCAAAGTTTTTTTCTTCTTTCTTGGTTATCTTGTTTTAAGCCCCCATCTCTACTGTCAACAGATTTCCCATCCACTTTTTTTCTGTTCAATTTCTTTTTTCTTCTTGCTTCGTGTTTCTTGTTTTTACACTTTAGGCCTTTACAAATAGTTCTTTTGACATTGAGTTCTGGAGCAGGTAGGAGAAAGATAAGGAGGTTTTGGAGGAAGAAGGGTATATGGGATTTCTCCCTGAAAGTGACTTAAATATGAATTGGAGTAATTGTCTCAAAACCAGGATATGTTCCAAAAATGAGTCATGAGCTGAAATGCGATATTTGTTTAAAAAAAGGAATATGTTCGAAAATGGAATCAAGTAGTATCAAAAACTAATACACTTTATTATTAGTTTAAAATTGACACTTCTTGTTTTAGTATACAGTTTTACTCATGTTTAATAAATGTATGGTGTAGTTTTGTTCAACTTGGGTTGGATTTAAAGATATAAACGCTTGTAAAAGATAACTTTGCATCTTTGGCCCATTTCTAACACTCAGTGTTATACATGGACCAAGTGTTAGATTTGGAACTAATTTCCTCTGAAATTGTTAATGTATTTTTTAAGAGATGTCCGCAAAAACATTTATCTTTTTGGTATTGAGCTCCCATGATAGTTTGATTTTCACATTTTTGGACATTTTCGAAGTCTGTGCAATATTTCCGATCAAATGGAAACCAATTAGAGGTTTGTAGCACTAATATTAAGGAATTTATTCCAGTTTGAAGTTTAATGTTTTGGCTTGGTTGAAAATTGATATCAAAATTAAAACTTATTTTTTCTTATGTTTTGAAATGTTCGAATAACAGATGCCACTGATCCTACTTATTATTTTATCATAATTTTATTATAAATTTCCCCCCTCGATGCAACTTTTGACTCCTTTAATTCTTTAGGATTTGTTGTATAACACTAGGATTTAAAATTTTAAAAGAATCCCTGAACATATTCGAAAAATAAAGATCACAAATTTATGAGCTAAATCGATTTCGAAAATGTCAAATTTGAGAATCAATCTATCATGAGAGCTCTAACATATAAAAAATAGTTTTTGGGACACCCTGTAGTTTTTGTGATTTCAATATTTCATGTTTTGTTACTTATAAGTAAGTAACTTATAAGTAATGTTACAAAAATCGTAACTATTCAGAAGTATATTTTGTAGAAGCGAATTTCACTCGATATGATTTAAGCACTACCAAATGCAAGCTTTAAATAAACTAAAACTAATAGTTTCTTTTAATTATTCAGTTTGAACTGAACTGAACCGCTCCCGGAACTAGAAGAAAACGGCGACAAGATGCAACGCCGAGAAACCCAGATGTCACAAGATAATGGGACAGCGTAGTCTGTCCACCTTTCTGTCGGCTATCCATAAATGAAACTTTATCTAGGAACCTAATGATCCTAGTTTCTACATTTCATATGGGATGCCGCACCATTATTAAATTGCTAGCATACTATCTTATCAGTTTAAAAAAGATACTAACGAACCTTCAATGTTCGTATTTAGTATACCTTATGTAATGAAATTTTATGTTCCTCCTAACATCCTGCTAAGGAAGTTGCAATATTATTAAGACGAACCAACAATGTTCGCATCTATTGCACTTCGGTCGTTCGAGTACTTCTTAATTAATGTATTCACTCTTTTACCACATGAAGCCTCGATAGTAACGAATTAACATATTTTTGCTTAATATGTATCCTCAATAAAAACGAAGAACGGACAATGTTCCTCGTTGTGGGGCTCACAATAATTTTCTTCACTGTAAAAACTCGCTACCGTGTATGCTCATATGAAAGCATACACACTGATAGCAATTTTCCAATAAGAGATAACACACACTGTGCCTATACTATCTCTCAATCATATTTCATAAAAGAATGCTATCATTTCTTCTCTTTTTTTTCTATCGAAATGTTACTTTACCAACGCTTGAATTTAAATGATTTCTAATGATTTATAATTATATATAAAAAAAATATTTTTTGTATTAAACCAATGTTAACAATCTTGTAACTATGATATACGTAAAATAAATATCTAGATCTCAAAAAAATGTTTTGTTACTTTTTTAACTTTTTGGTTGAGAACATTGGACCCGTTAAATTAGGTAGAGTTAATGCAAGATTGAAATAAGTCATAAGTTCTTATATTGAGGAACTATTGAGATGAACACAAATACTTTTATAATCTGCTTCTATATAGATACTTTGCTTGTCTGTCTGTTTGTTTGTCTATATGATAAAACAAAACATTCGTATATATATATATATATATGTTGCGTATAGCCGGCCAAATGGCTGGACCGATTGGGCTGAAATTTTTTGTGGACACTCATCGGTGGCCGGGATGTTTTATAGGCCAAAAAACCGATTTTTTTTCAAAATCTAATTTTTTCAAATTTTTTTTCTTTTCAAAATTAAAAAAAAAATTCCACGGGCAACGCCGGGTTCTACAGCTAGTATCCAATAAATATCAAAACGGCTGAGCCGATCAGGCCCAAATTTTGTACGGGACCTCACATCAACCCAGCGAAGGTCTATGGATGATCAAAATTTTAAAAATTAGCCTCCAACAAAATTCGATTGTTATTAAGTTTTAAAAATCTACGAAATTTTTCGATAAAATCCTTGAAATTATTTTTACAATGTTTTACAATGTATGCAAAGAGAAATTGTTCATGCACTATTGAAATAGACGATTGGCGCGAAGCGCCCTGTAAGTCTAGTTTCTTAAACTTCTGCATAACATTCATTCAAAGTCTCACCAGAAATGTTGCATAAATCTGACCTCCTTCTTCTGTCTAAAGTAGTGTGTGAAGGGGTAAGGGAAGGTGCCAAGATCTTATGAATAGAAAGAAACTAATATGTTCTTGTTTTTCCATAGCTAGCTCTTTCTATGGTTATTTTTCTTCGAAGGATCTACAGTTTTCTCTGTCTCTCTCTCAGTAGCTTTGTCAAAAAAAATCACGAACACGTGGATAATTATATTCCAATGTAGACATCTAAATATTTTTGACACCGTCGTGTCAGTCAGTAATAAAAAATAAATACCACTGTGGCCATGGTATTCATCGAAAGCTGAAAAATATGTTGTAATAATGTGTTTCGATTTTCGAACTATAAAAAAATTATTCGCATTGCTTAACCATAGGCAAAGCCATTTTATAGTTTAATTCTTATTTGAGAAACAAAGTAAAAAAAACTAATGTTTTCATTTATCAAAAAACAAGATTTATACTACTTGCTTCAAGTGTCTTAGAAAATTAATGGATATTTTTCTGAAGATTAGTTGGTTATATCCCTAGTTGGCATTCTTAATTTTAAGAAAAATGGAAGACAACAATTAACTGTTAAATGTTTATTGACACGTACTACGTTCAATGTTGTTTTCCGCGTTTTTTTGCTATTCAAAAAAATACATATTAACCCTTTCCCTGCTGGGGTACTTGAAAACCAGGATATGCTGGGGGGGGTCAATTTGACAGGAATAGAGTTAAAGAGACTGAATGCGTAATTTCAAGCGAGCTTCCATTTAAAGAGGGGGATCCCCGATTCAAAACGGTGCCCTTTAAACCTTTAAACCGTGGACTGATCAAATATGTCCAACATATCCGTATTAATCTACAGAAACGCTTTGGAAACCGTTTTTAACATATAAAAGACAATATCTTCACGGGGCACTAGTAGAAGAACAGATGCTTTGGGTTAAAACTGTTTTAGACTGATTCAATGGCAATTTAACAGATTTACACACAGATCTCTCTCTACTCGATGAACAGTCAAAAGTTAAAAGGGTACCGTTGTAAATCGGACATTTCTCTCTTTGCATGAAGGGTCACTGGAAATTACGCTGGCAGTCCCTTTAAATAGGTAAAACCCTTACAGTAAATAGATTACTGTATACTACATTATATAATCTGAAAGGAAGGGAATGTATAGTAAATGTATTGAATAGCATCGTAATGATGTATTAGTTTTCAACGAAACCAAGAAGAAGAGAAAATCTTTAAACATATATTCATTCATAAATAGTGAACGTCGCACATACTTAACATGTTGTTATCTAAATTGGAGCACTAAAAGGGAATTCCATTACAATTCCAACGGACACTTTATTTGATTTTGTAAAATATCATCAGAAACAAAATAACTGGAACTGTGCTTTGAATTTGACCGGACCAACGACTCTATAAACTATTATTAGCTGTTGAGGTGCATCGTAGAAATGCCGAAATATATATTCTAAAAAGTGGTCTCCACTGTTTTATAACGAATCTGGGTTGGTTCAACCTTTCATCAACAATTGTAATTGTAATTTGTATTGTAAACTATTCTTATTTTTTAGTAAAACTAAGACCTGCCAACAGAGACCATGGGTCTTATTGTGTATTGAAAAAAGATAATTTAACCTAGGGTTGCATGTATGAAAGAGTGACTAAATAGTGAATAAAGTTTCTTCTTAAAAAGGAAAGTCAAAAGTGTGTCGCTACTCGCTACTACCATCAGCAACTTTAAAGGGAGTGACCGGCAATGTATGGTAGTTGAACTGAGAATGTAGTATTGCGGAAAATATTTTAAGGAATCATGTGAGACATGTGAGACGTTTTTACAGTGCATATTTGAGACATATGAGACGTTTTTACAGTGCATATTTGTTCAGCAAGGGCGCAAATTCAATCTTATAATCTTCATAAATTGTTAATTTTTGAATTTTGAGGAATGCTTTTAAAACGCGGTTTTTAATTATTACATTGCTGGTTACTCCCTTTAAAAGTAAGAAACCCGTCGGTTAGCAAAGACTAGGTCGGATTGTAGTACATCTTCTGTTGGTGTCTGTAATCTAAATGTATAGAGTATAGTATGACTCATTGATTGCATTTACTTCATCTTATACTCAATAGGGGGAATCTTAGAGCTAGAGGGATAGAGGCATTTATTCCTGGTATTCAGGAGAATCTGGACATGCACAGAATTACTTCATATTAGAAAATGTTGATAATACAGGATTACCCAAAAAATACGAGACAGCAAAAACAACCTAAAACTCTTAAAATATGAAGATTCCAAGTTCTTTTGCCTAAAATTATGATTGTTAAATGATTTGGAAAAAAATTGAATATGTTAGCTGTTGCAGGTAATCATAACTATAAAAATACACATCTATATATAAATTTGGCTTGTCTGTTTGTTTGTCTGTCTGTTTGTATCCAATAAACGTCAAAACAGCTGAACCGATCGGGCCCAAATTTTTTGTGGGAAATCACGTGACCACAGGGAAGGTTTATGAATGATAAAAATTTAAAAAAAATGTGTTTTAAAGGTTTTTAATTTTGTAAAAAAAATTTAATTCTTGAAAATCCGCGATTTTTTTTAAATCCGCAAAAATTTTTTCTTCTTTGTTTTTAAATGTAAACAAAAAGAACATGTTCATAATTTAAATAGAAGATGGGCGCGAAGCGCCCTAAAAACCTAGAAAGAAGGTCGCGAAGCGTCTTGAGTTTCTAGTATAGTATAAATTCACCACAGTCGTCTATATGAAATGTACCTTTTCGGTACCTCAATTTTGAGGTACATGACAAATTAAATTGTCCTTATTAATAATATTTTCTATCAATATTTTAAATGATATTTAAACATTTTCTGAAGAAAACCACTTCAACAGTTACAATTACTAAGGGATATTTCTAATTGTTAGACTTATTAGGGGCAAATAATCTTTATAATAATTCTAGTTTCGTGTATTTCTGTTTTCCTTTATTCTGTATCCGTGTATCAACTAGTTAATATAATCCTAGGGGATGAAACTCTGAAGCTTATCTTGGATATATCAAGACATTTTAGCCCAGTATATTTAGTCAATCACTGGTTACACGGATAGAACAAAATATGCCTCAGTAAAATCATTTAATTTAAACTTTTTACTTTAAAACTTTCATTTGTCTCACTGCATTTCCCTGGGTGTCATATATAGTATAAATATAGATATTTATATTAAGCACTATTTGCGCTAAGTGTAAATGATTGGGCCGCTCATTAAAATGTTACTGTGTATAAACATAACCTAAAATGTTACTGCGTATAAACATAACCTAAAATGTTACTGTGTAAAAAAATAAACTAAAATGTTACTGTGTATAAACATAACCTAAAATGTTACTGTGTATAAACATAACATAAAATGTTACTGTGTATAAACATAACATAAAATGTTACTTTGTATAAACATAACCAATAATGTTACTGTGTATAAACATAACCAATAATGTTACTGTGTATAAACATAACCTAAAATGTTCCTGTATATAAACATAACCTAATATGATACTGTGAATAAACATAACATATAATTTTACTTACTGTGAATAAACATAACCTAAAATGTTTCTGTGACTAAACATGACCTAAAATGTTACTGTGTATAAACATAACCTAAAACGATACTGTGTATAAACATAACCTAAAATGTTACTGTGTATAAACATAACATAATATGTTACTGTGTATATACATAACCTAAAATGTTACTGTGTATAAACAAAACCTAAAACGATACTGTGAATAAACATAACCTGAAATGTTACTGTGTAGTGTGTATAAACATAACCTAAAATGTTAGTGTGTAGAAACCTAAAAAGACGACTTCCCTTCTTGTCCTATCTGTTAAATCTGTGGTATATTAAGTCTAGTTTAGTGCTAGGAATACCATTACTATGATTAGATCAAAAACAGAGAATACTGAAAGTCTCGAAATTTCGGAGTGTGATTCCATCTTTGAAAAGTAATTTGGGTGGTAAAAATCAGTAAAAATTGCTTTCCGAATAAAAAAGTAGGAAATTGTTCAATTAAATTCACTTTAAAAAATACATAATCCAAAAGCCAAAAAATTGCGAACTGCCCCCCCCCCATCCTCCCCTGTACACTCCACCAGAAGAAGCAGGGTTAAGAACTACTTGAATGTAAGTTTATATCAGTTTACATGAGCAGCGATTTTAAACAAATTGTTAAAAACACGCAACAAAAGATAATAAAGACAGTGGTTTTACTATATCTAGATCTAAAGATATGTTCTGCAAAAGAATTAAGGTCTCCAACGTTGGGTTACAAAGATATAGGGATTAGATTAAAAATCAAAGTTTGTGAAAATTTTGTGCATTTAATGATTGATTTTTACGAACAAAAAATATAGCTGAGAACCTTCCACCCCTGCGCTGTAGGGTTTAATAGATGTTTCTATATTCTGTGTAAGGTTGACCTAATCCCCTTTATCCCCTTCACACGATTTATTACTTTTTATCTGTGGGTCTCCCATCCCTTCAGATCAATACTCACACTTATCTAGAATGATTATGACTTCCATCCAGGGTGTCTTAGTTGTCATTCACGCAATTTTTTTTGCCGAGATGAAGTATAAGAGAAATATTAAAACGGTTAAAAAAGTGTTGAATGTATGAATAAGAGAAACACATTCTATTGGCTTTTCTTTACTACAAAATATTAGTTTTGCAATTTTGAGGTTCGCTTACATTTTGGTTCATGGGTTGTTTAATTTTTATCATCATGTAGCGAATTTTTTGTGACGTTTTGTTATTTTACATCAATACATGTTTTACTAGAACATAGAAATTGCAATACACATTTGTGTTAACTTTCAAAACATAAATATTTTATTTTGGTAATAGCGATTAGAATTAGAAAGTAAGTTTAAGTAAAATTTTTTGTTCCTTTGAGACAAACTATGGAAAAAGAAAAAGATTTAATCACAAACATATTTTTGTGTGATGGGGGTGTATTCATATTTATGTTAAGACAATGTGAGTGTGTGGGAAGAAATACAATCTGATAAAATTGGGAGTTTCAGTTTTCAAGCTCCAATATAATCTCGATAATTTATATATTTATCTACTTTGCGCATTTTTTATCGCCAAAGAAGGCACAAGGGCTGAGGGTTTGCAACATATTCTTGCAAATTCCTCACATTCAATATTTTGCACGGGAATTGATCAGATAATAGATAACGTCTATGATTACTGCCAAAACTAAAGTTACTTAAACTTTCATAAATATAAAAATAAAGTTTAATAAATTCATCATATTTTCTAATTGTTTAGACGGAAAAATTGTGACTTGAAAGTTATGAAAAAGAAGATATACATTTTAAAAAGAAAATAGTAAAATAGAACTCAATCAAACTGTCTGTAAAAAGCGAAATAGGAAAACTTTAACAATTCAATTTTAACAATATTAGGCTTCCAGGACGCTCCGCGCCCTTCTACGATATAACTTTTAATTGTTACTCTAACTTCTTGAATTATCAAATAATAACAAATAAGTTTTACGGATTTCATAATTTCTTTTCGTAGATTTTGAAAAATCAAATTTTTTTTCAAGAAAAATTCAATTTCTATTCACCTATAGGCCATAAACCTTTCCCGGGGCCATGTGAGGGCCCACAAAATAATTAAAGTGGATCAGTTTAGCCATTTTGACGTTTATTGCATACAAAGAAACTAACAAGTAAAGTATATATAAGGATGTGGATGTGATCTCTAACCCGTTCAAAAAAATATATTAGAATATCTTTTATTTATGATTTGGTACCTACTTTTATGAAATATCTTTAATCCTAGCAAATAATGAAATCTCTGAACCTCTTACTTAGCTATTCAACTTTTATTAAAATAATCTCCCAACCTCACTATCTTCTAATGATAAGAAAGAAAGAAAAAAATAAAGTCATTGCAACACTATCAATGCACAACAGGAATATAACTTGGAATTTTTAGCTCATTAAATTTTCCGTTGTGCCTGTGTAATGGGTGAGGTTTGGGGAGGGGAGTCATGGGGCGCAATGATAGAATGAAAGATATAATTCTGACATGATACACAGAACATGGATTCGTTCTTTATGAATTTAAAATTAAAACACTCCGGTTTTACCCCTATAAGGTATGGGTATTTTTATGAAGTTTTTTCACAAAACAGAATAAGAATGCGGACTCAGCATTTAACGAAGTGCAATTTTAAATTTTAAATGAAAGTGATCCGATAATTGAAAGCTCTCACGGAACAAAATGAGAGTTATGTCAATTTCAAAATAATAAAAAAAGCTGAAAATAAGTGCTTTATATTTCTAAAATAAACATATCTGGGACTTTTCAAAACTTATGTCACAAAATGCCAGTCTTTCCTAATCAATCTTAACTACAGAAAACGCACTGTATTTCTGTCTTCTCTACCTAGGTTTTCGCCAGAAAACTAAATTTTAAGGCCAGTCTTGAAAATTGATGCAAATTTTTATAATAGTCTATATGTGAAACAGAATGCTGATAAGTACCGTTAGTGTTGTACAATTACAATTTTACTATAATACGTTTCATGTTAAAGGAAATGAATGCAAATCAAGTCACCCGGCGATGTCTTGCTGAACCTAATTAATATTAGCTTTTTCCGCTTTAGCCACATATTTAAAACTGCCAAGAAAGTTGGAAGAATACTTATTTATTCCAACAACACCTCCTGCAGCCCCGCACCTCCTAATTTGTCGTTTTCTGCGTTTCCAGTGCACATAGATGGATCTTAACAGTCATTTTCTTTTCAAATAGGCTTAACAGCAAAAAGTGCTGGCATTAGACAGTGCGCCGGCTTATTTAATCCATTTTCTCATCTCATTCTCATACCTCTTCTTTTTTAGTTCAATGAAACTCAACTTGTTAAGAATGACATTTTAGAATTAAACTTGTTGTCATTTTTCGAATAAAGGAACTGAAACCGTGTAAGTTGTTATTATCTAAAGATTTCTAACTCTGTATCTTTGCAAAGAAAACTTTAGCCAACCTAAGACTTAGGATTCATCTTGTTAAAGTAAAACAAAATTTCTTGTTATTTATTTTCCAAACAGTTTTTAATATATCGAATTTGAATTTGCGTTGTTTTACAGTTAAACCCTAAATGAGCCATACATCGAAAGAATTTATCAAACGTCGTCTTGACAATTTTTAAATGGGTTTTATGCTATGTTAAATAAATCTCAGTTTTGCGAAAATAAATAAAAAACCACGAATATGCGGGAACAGTTTCAAAAATCTCCATATAATCATTTAATTAAAAAAAACTAAATATCTGCAACATTCTATTATCAGAAAGTGAAAAATATTACATTTGATGACTTCTTTCGATGAATAGCTTCATTAGGATTTACCGGTAGATAAATTTTCACACACAACATTTGGTTTTTCCTTTTTATGTTTCTAGCGCTGTTCAATTTAATTTTTAATGTTCGTAACGTTCACTTTTTCAGAAAAGAAAATACGAAAAAAGGAAATCAAATGTTTAAAAGTTAAAAAGTGAATTCACAGAATGACGAATATGTTATATGCTTTTTCAATGTTTAGGTAAAAGTAAATTTAACTGGAAGAATTCTAAGATACCCGATGTGTTAAATTTGAGTCCCTCTCAATTAATCAATGTTACCCTGCTTAACATTTTCCCATGAAACCCAAGACCCGTGTATCAGGGTGGCAGGGGAGGGAGGGAGTATTTTATACTTTTTTCTTTAATCCCAGTCAGATTCTTTTCTTTCTTATTTTGTTTTTTTTCACCGCCAAATTCTTTGCACGATCTACTTTTTTTCTGACGCGTTGTGAGATGATGTTTGTATGATATTCCCTTCTCCCTAAATGCTAATGACATGTTTGAAATATTTATTGTACACTATTTGTATCTATCCTCCTAAGCAATAATATAAGCATATAGTGCGTGCAGGGCATAAGTCTAAACTTTCTATAAGTTATAAGAAGATTTATTATATAATTATAACTGAAATTATGCTTAAGAATGGTTGACTTCGTTTAGTTCTTCTATATATTGGAATTGCAGACTCTAACTCTACCGATCAACTTTTGATGATTTTTTGGTTTGGATCCAAGCATCAAATAGAGCCATATATGTAAGGGTTATAGCCGGTCAAGATTGTAAAAATTCTCTTTATTCTTTACTTCTTCTTATTTTGTAAATCTCATCTCTTTATCTTTGCAACCCAATGTTCTAGACCATGAAGGAATTTTTAACTATAATTATGTTTGTTCAATTAATCTATAAGGCTTGAAATATCAAAGAAATACATCATCAGGTTGCAAAGAAATAAGGATTAGACAAAAAGACTCAATTCCTTTACCAAAAAAAAACTAAAAATCTTTAAAATTATTAGTTTTATTGTCTTAAAATGTGCGAAGAAGAATAACTCACAGAGATATCTATTCAAGGATTTAATGCAAGGAAAGTTATTTCAGAGGTGTACGCATCTTTTGTACTGCAGTGTACTGTCACTGGGCGGTAATGTAAACACAAGACGGAGGTCGAAACCTGACATCGGATCAATCTTTCACATAAATAGTCAATGAAATATTCTGGTCATATGAAACTATTATGTTAATTATCAAAATTATCAAACTTCAATGCTTTTAACCTCCTCGGGTACTAAAAGAACACTGAGGCATCTATTCTTGTTTACAAATTCCGCCCAGAGAGAACTGGTTTCAATACGTACGCAGAGTATACGCAACTGCAATTAACTTTTCTTGCATTACGTTCTTGGATCCATTAAGAAAACATCAAAATTATTGCTTAAAAAAGGTGCACGTATCCCTTGGAAGTCCCGCTTATCTAAAAATCAAAAATATTTGAGACTTAGAAACGGTTAGAGAACTTTAACATTCAGGTTTACCAGTTCTCCCAAATATGGAGCTGGAGATAATCAAAAATATTTGGAACTTCTTTCAATATTGTCTGAATTATAAGTCGGATAGTCAAGATGGTTGCAAGTATTAATTATCTTTTTTTGATCGCCTGATTGTGTTTTGATCAAAACATATTTATTTTTCAACAATACTTATTTCTTGTTTTCAACGGTGTGTCAATCATTAGAATTATTTCAAAAATAAATAAAAACTATTTTTTTTTCATTACTTATTTATCAGAATTGTTATGCATGTATTTTCTTATCTATCCAGTCATGAGAAAAACTGTTAATATTTCTCCATCGGACATAATTTTTTTTAAAACAATACATTTCTTATTATTGTTACAGCATCGTGCATTTGTGAAACGTTGACTAATATGCATAGAGTAGAGTCAGGCACAGTTCAAGTTATCTGTCTAAATCAGTTATATTCAAATGAGCTCAGCTGCAGATCTTTAAAACACCGCAGGTATTTTTAGAGCCCGGTAGGGAGCAGGGGGGCTGGCAAAATTTGGGAGAATGCTTTTTTAAAACTGCATACTTAAACGCCTTTAAACAGTTCAGAGCTTTTTGGGTAGGGGAGAAAATTCTTGTGAATTATTTAATGCATCTTTTAATTAGATTTTCTTTTTGATTGTTATACCGTTACATTTTTTTAACAAACAAAAATGTCCGTTTCTGACATCGATGTTCAAAAAAAATTTCTTATGCATTTAACCCCATTGTGTGAGGGTAGGTATATAACGATTGTAAATCATGTTGAAAGAAAGGCTTCCGGATATTTTTTAATTGCATTTTTTTGAAATTCATCAAATTAAAATCCACAAAGGAATTTGATCTTTTAAGGAAAGAAATATTTGACATATCAAACGTAAACACTTTGATCTAACATAATTCATCGTTTCATCAAAGGTCTCTCTCTCTGACATCGGGTTGCAAAGAGATAGGAATAAGAAAATCTGTAAACTCTGGAAGGTTTGCGGGACGGATTTAAATCTGCAGAGTAATGTATTAAATATATATATCTGTTTGAAGAAGGTACATGTAAATACCAGAAAATCAATCTTCCTTTGAATTCGCCACATTTAAAAGATCAAAGATAGACAGATAGATAGATAGAAGGGGATAGATAGATAGATGGGAATAGATGGATTGAAGGATAGCTATAATATGGCGTCACTGACTTCTATTACATAATGTTACAACTTTCTTTTTCCAACCAAAACCCAAACTAAGAAAACATGACATTTCATCCCATGAGAATATTAAATGAATACAATGAAAAAATTTAGAAAATCAAAACCATAAGGCCGGGGACCTTCTTTGAAACAAACGAAACCAAAGAACCAAAATAATATATATCTATAGTACAGAATTCTTTAGGAAACATTAATAATAGGAAAAAATTAGCTGAAGTTGTAACGTGACGCATTTAAAACTTAAGCATGATTGACGGTTATGCATTTTGGGTGATTTTTAAATTCTGAATGACAACCTTGATGCACAATTATACTTTTCAAACAAGAGCGTAGAAAAAGTCGTTTAGAAACACTGAATAAGACAATTTTCTAAAGATTTACTTAGAAAGCAGCCAAATTCAAGTGAAACAAAGAAAAACTATTAATGAATTGTATGTGCTTTCAAATTTAAAAAAAGAATTTTTAAGCCAATGCATTGCACTAATGTATAAGTATATGTAAATAGGGTTGTTAATCGTTTTTGAAAAACGATCGGTTTTTTTCGTTTTCCTATCGTTTTTTTTCGTTTTCCGATCATTTTTAAGACAATCGTTTTAAAAACTTTTTAAAAAAACGATAGTTTTTAAATCGATCGGAAAACGAAACAAAAAACGATAGGAAAACGAAAAAAACGATCGTTTTTAAAAAAAATGAAAACTTTAACATCCCTATATGTAAATAGTATTAGGAAGACAAATGTTGAAAAACAAAGACAAAAATATGTCGTTATCCAATAATCCAAGTTTGTGTATTTGGAATAATTAGTTTAAAAGTTTTAAAACTCGGTTAGTTAGGTTCGCAAACAGAAATCAGGGGGATATAAAATAAATCAGTTTCAAATTATTCTAGAATATTTGTCAATATCTCATAGAAAATTTTCATTTCCAGTTTAAAAGAAGCATATTTTTATCTTGCTATGTTCTAACTATTCCCCTTTGGATAGATTTATTAAATATATTTTGACTTCGTTCGTTTAATTCAAGTCAAAAATCATGGTTCTAGATCTTAATCAAGTGCTTTTTATTTCTTATTCTACTTCTTGTAATAGTGCTTGTTGTAATTCTTGTTCTAGTTAATGTTCTAGGAGGTCTTCAGTTCTATTTAATGTTCTAGGAGTTCTTTAGTTCTAGCTCTTGTTCTATAGGAGGTCTTTAGTTCTAGTTCTTGTTCTATAGGAGGTCTTTAGTTCTAGTTCTAGCTCTATATTAGATATTTAGCTCTAGTTCTAGTTCTACAGGAGGTTTTTAGTTCTAGTTCTAGTTCTATATGAGGTCTTTCGTTCTAGTTCTTGTTCTATAGGAGGTCTTTCGTTCTAATTATTGTTCTATAGGAGGTCTTAATTTCTAGTTCTTGTTGTAAAGGAGGTCTTTAGTTCTAGTTAATGTTCTATGAGGTCTTTCGTTCTAGTTCTTGTTCTATAGGAGGTCTTTAGTTCTAGTTCTTGTTGTATAGGAGGTCTTTAGTTCTAGTTAATGTTCTAGGAGGTCTTTAGTTCTAGTTCTTGTTCTTTACGAGGTCTATAGTTCTAGTTAATGTTCTAGGAAGTCTTCAGTTCTAGTTAATGTTCTAGGAGGTATTTAGTTCTAGTTCTTGTTCTATAGGATGTCTATTGTTCTAGTTAATGTTTTAAGGGGTCTTTAGTTCTAGTTCTTGTTCTATAGGATGTCTATTGTTATAGTTAATGTTTTAAGAGGTCTTTAGTTCTAGTTCTTGTTTTATAAGCGGTCTTTAGTCCTAACTCTTGTTTTATAAGAGGTCTTTAGTTCTAGTTCTTGTTTTATAAGAGGTCTTTAGTTCTAGTTCTTGTTTTATAAGAGGTCTTTAGTTCTAGTTCTTGTTTTATAAGAGGTCTTTAGTTCTAGTTTTTGTTTTATAAGAGGTCTTTAGTTCTAATTTTCTGTAATAGATATGTATTTGTAATAAATATTGTGTAATACGATATTCTGTAAATTTTCAGTACGTTGTACATTATGTTTGTAAACTTCTACGTAAAAAATCATTATTCATTTGAACTGTGTTTCAAATAAATGCATAGCATGGTTAGCTTATACCCTTTTAATATGTACATTCAAATTATAAACATGTGTCAGTGTGGAGATGGCTTTATTAAGTTATATCTTTCCTCGCTAATCCTATAAATATGCACATCTAAATGCGCCTATTTCAACTGTGCTGTAATTAGGGTTGTTAATCGTTTTTGAAAACGATCGTTAAACGATCGTGTTTTGTTTCGTTTTTCGTTTTCAAACACTAGTTCTTGTTCTATAGGAGATCTTCAGCTCTAATTCTTGTTTTATAGGAGGTCTGTAGTTCTAGTTAATGTTCTAAGAGGTATTTTGTTCTAACTCTTGCTTTTTAGGAGGTCTTTAGTTTTAGTTCTTGTTTTATAGGAGGTCTTGAATTCGAGTTCTTGCTTTATAGAAGGTCTTTAGTTCTAGCTCTTGTTTTATAGGAGGTTGTTAGTTCTAGTTCTTGCTTTATAGGAGGTCTTTAGTTCAATCTAGTTCTGGGTCTATTTTCAGTTCTTGTTTAGTTCTAGTACAGCTGTTATAGAACTTATTCTAATTCTAGTTGAAGTTCAAGATATAGTCTTGTTATTAGAAAAAAAATACATTTGTCTGCTTAAAACAAATAAAAAAAAACTCAGCTAAACCGCCTCTGTATCTCCCCCCCCCCTTCAGTCTTCACCCTCTTATACCCTCCCACCTGCTGGCTCTATAAGTGGCTAGCCCAATAAATAATGTTTTGTTTTGGGCGTATTCACCCCCCACGGGCCCGGGCCGTGCAGGGGGTCCTGGTCCTAACTGTATTCAATATTTAACATTACAATCATCAGTTAAAGGTTTATTTATTGAATATTTTTCTGCGCACTGCACAGTGCTTAATCTGATTTATGAGCTTCTGTTGGAAAATTAGTACTGAGTCAAAATATTTAACGCTTTCTGTTTGTGCGTTTTACAGACTGAGCAATAGTGGTACATCTTTAAACTTTTAAAAATGTAAACCCTAAATCCTACTATTTCGAGGGTATTTAACCAAAATAGCTAAACTTCACAAGAAAAAATGAGCCAAGCACCCCGTATAGAATTTTGAATATGAAATCAAACGTTAGCATCATTAAACAAGAACACATAAATTCTCCCATTGTATAAACTGCAGTCGTTCATATGAAAAAAAAACACTTTATAAATAACCTCCAATTTCAAAAGTAAACTATTTAACAGTGTTGCAAAGATGTTGTAAAACGTTTTTGTTAAAAATTTTAGTTAAGAAATCGATAGGGAATGATTTTATACAAAATGATTATTTAAATATGTTTTATGTCAAATCTCTGAAAATATAATAATTAATTTTAAAATTTGTGATTTATTGTTTTAAGCTTAAACACATTTTGTAACAAGGTGTTCCATAAACTGTTGATCATAATTAAATCCACATCCATTCCATATCTATAGGTTACATTTATGTAGACATTTAAATAAAGGGTCATTAAATTTTTTTTTAATGTTCAGGGGCGGACACAGGGGGTGGCGGGGGGACATTCGCCACCCCCTGACAGATTCAGGGAGGGGCGTAGCCCCCCCCCCTGAGATTTTGAGGCAAAAAATGTTCCCAATTTGATAAATCGTATGTGTTTTTCAATTTTAAGCTATTTGATTATTTTTTTAATTAATTAATTAATTAATTAATTTAATTAATATTTATTGAAAAATTGAATCATCAGAAGAGAAGGACGAAAAAAATATTTTTCTAGCTTGTTAAAAATAAATATAAGTTTATAACCAACGATGTAAGTATACGACGACAGACATTGTGTTTTGTTTTATTGGTACGCGGCACACTGCACATCTTGAGTCTTTTCTTCAGTTTAATTTAAAAATCAACGACAACAAGTAAATGTTATTGTTAACGATAAATTTAGAATTAGAAATTCGTAAGAAACTAGTAATTTCTTTTTGTTCTTAAATTGCTAATGTTCCTATTATTGTTCCTGTTCCTAATACTGTGTCCGACCCACCTGAAATCCCTGTCCTAATCCTTTAATTTTGTTCCTAATTCCTGGACGATCTTTTTATTGTTCCTAAATCCCTGTCCTAATCCTTTAATTTTGTTCCTATTTCCTGAGCAATCTTTTTATTGTTCCTAAATTCCTGTCCTAATCCTTTAATTTTGTTCCTTATTCCTGAACAATCTTTTTATTGTTCCTAAATTCTTGTCCTAATCCTTTAATTTTGTTCCTAATTCCTGAACAATCTTTTTATTGTTCCTAAATCCCTGTCCTAATCCTTTAATTTTGTTCCTAATTATCAATTTTTTTGTTCCTAAAAAATCTTTCCCCCCCCCTCACTTAAATCCTGTGTCCGCCCCTGTTAATGTTTAAATTTTTTTATATTTTCTACAAAGCTGGTAACCTTTATTTTCCACGATCTCAAAAATGAACTTGTTCTCTCCGATCTCCAAATTAAGCTTGTTCTCTTGAATATCCAAAAAAAAACTTTTTCTCTTCAATTTCCAATTTTCTCTCCAATCGGCAAATTGACTTGTTCTTGGGTTATTTCGTTTTATAACTCGCCAATTCTGGTATAATTTGATATTATTTATTGTAAAATCCAGATTTAACTCCGTCTTTCAATCTTTAAAAGTGTGGTGACTCTGCAGTGGGCAAGCAGCAACGAATCAGGGGCGTACACACTTGTTAGGGCCTAAAATTCTCCTGGAAACCATACTTTTTCTGATCCATGGGGGTGTGGTTGAACCCCCAAAGCCTACCCCCCATCTCTGTACGCTTCTGCAACAGATATTGTATGTATACAGGACGGGGGAGGGGGGCTACGTTGAATAAATAAAAAAAGATCTTAAGATTTTAAAGCAAGAAAACAATCTGATAAAGGTCTGAAACATGCTTACTTGTCCAATTGAGTCCATATATGGGAATCAGGGTATGATGAATCGAGCAGAAGAGAAACAAAGAGTATTATTCTGTGACATCTGAGACAAGACACAAAAATACTAGCACAGATGTTTAAGACCAAATATTTAAATGTTGACTATACGTTTAGCAGTATCTTTTGAAAATATAATTTTCCTGCAAAAAGAATCCTAATCTAAATCATATATACGCTACACATCATGCAGTTCAGGATTAACGTTAAAAACCTGTATACAGACAAAAGATAATTTGACTTTATGATAACAGTTTCAAATTGAAAAAGATAAAACTACAACTAGTCAAGGTTGTGATGCATGGAAGGTTAATTAAAGTTGCATATACTCTGCGTACATATTGAAACCAGTTCTCTCTGGGCTGAATTTGAAAACAAGAATAGATGCATCAGTGTTTGTTTAGTATCCGAGGAGGTTAAAAACAGTAGATTTTGATAATTATGATAATTCACATAATAGTTTCCTATGACAAGAATATTTCATTGATTTTTTAAGTGAAAGATGGATCCCATGTAAGGCTTCGACATCCGCCTTGTGTTGACATTACCACCCAGTGATAGTACACTGCAGTACAAAAGATCCGTACACCTCTGAAATAACTTTCCTTGCATTACAGCCTTAAACCTAGTGTCCCTAGGAGACAAACCTACATCTCTCGTATCCTTAGCCTAGCCGACAAACCTACAGACAGCTCGTATCCTTTGTAGAGACAAACCTACATCTAGTATCCTTAGCAGACCAACCTACATTTAGTATCATTAGCAGACAAACCTACACCTAGTAGTATCCTTAGCAAACAAACCTACATCTAGTATCCTTATCAGACAAACCTACAGACAGCTAGTATCCTTAGTAGACAAACCAACAAATAGTATCCCTAGCAGACACATCTACAGCTAGTGTCTTTAGTAGACAAACCAACAAATAGTATCCCTACCAGACACATATACAGCTAGTATCCTTAGTAGACAAACCTACAAATAGTATCCCTAGCAGACAGACCTACAGACAGCGAGTATCTTTAGTAGACAAACCTACACCTAGTATCCCTAGCAGACACATCTACAGCTAGTATCCTTAGTAGACAAACCTACAAATAGTATCCCTAGCAGACAGACCTACAGACAGCGAGTATCTTTAGTAGACAAACCTACAAATAGTATCCCTAGCAGACAAACCTACAGACAGCTAGTATCCTTAGTAGACAAACCTACATCTTGTATCCCTAGCAGACACATCTACAGCTAGTATCCTTAGTAGACAAACCAACAAATAGTATCCCTACCAGACATATCTACAGCTAGTATCCTTAGTAGACAAACCAACAAATAGTATCCCTAGCAGACACATCTACAGCTAGTATCCCTGGCAGTCAAACCAACAAATGGTATCCCTAGCAGACACATCTACAGCTAGTATCCTTAGTAGACAAACCTACACCTGGTATCCTTAGCAGAAAAAACAACACCTGGTATCCTTAGCAGACAAACATACGCCTAGTATCCTTAGCAGAAAAAACAACGCCTACGCCTAGTATCCTTAGCAGACAACCCTACACCTAGTATTCTTAGCTGATAAACATACGTCCTACTATTCCACCTAGTATCCTTAGCAGAAAAACAACACCTAGTATCCTTAGCAGACCTACACATAGTATCCCTAGCAGACAAACCTACAGTCAGCTAGTATCCCTAGCAGACACACCTTCAGCTAGTATCCTTAGCAGAAAAACCTACTCTTAGTATTCTTAGCAGACAAACCTACACCTAGTATCCAGGCAGACAAAACAACGCCTAGACACATTTTATCCCTAGCAGACAAACCTACACTTAGCATTCTTAGTAGACAAACATATACCTAGTATCCTTAGCAGAAAAAACAACACCTAGTATACTTAGCAGACTAACCTACACCTAGTATCCTTAGTAGACAAACCTACATCTAGTATTCGCTTAACAGACACACAGCTATAGTATCCCGTGCACCCAAACTTGAATAGAACTAATGTCGGATTAAAACGATAATATTTTATTTGTTGTGTGTACACTGAACTGTGCATATAACTGATGAAGATTATCTTCCTAAATCCCAGTCAATAAATTTAATATTTTCATAAATATTATGCACATTTTAGCTACAGGGTGTGTCTTACATATTCGCCTCATGATTAAGAAAATTATATCGCATTTTATAAAATAATAATTGTTGAGAGGTTCTGTTTTAGGTAAGGGAAACGGAGGGGGACGGGGCGTAGAAAAAGTGGGATATACATTATAACTCTTACTAAAAGTATGGGCACACAAAATTTCTTACAGCCTGTTTTCTTGTAAATAAATAATTCAGAAACTGTTTTTTTTAAATTCTGTATTTGATTTAAATCTAACAGCTTTTAAAATCTATTAATGATTTATTATTTTTATTATTGCCTATGCAGCAGAGGATCAATATTGATTGAACCCGTATAGCTAGACACAATAAATATAAAATTTAGAAATAGATTAATTTAATGTTTTCCGTTTTATTTCCAACAGTAGAACACAGACATCGTATCAGCTATTTAATCTATCTGTCTACCAACTTATTTATCTATCTATCTTTAACCCTAACCTGCTAGTTTCTATTTTCAGAAATACTTAATCCTTACTCGCAGACACATCTACAGCTAGTATCTTTAGTAGACAAACCTACACCTTGTATCCCTAGCAGACNATCTCCCTCTCTTTCCACCTCCTTTCAACACCCTGTCAATATTGAGAGAATAAATTTCCTTCCCCCTTCTCCGGATAGAATTTAGGTACAGAATAACTTCATCGCGTGTACGTTGAGATCAGGATTTTTAAAAAAAATCAGCCAATCAAAAAAGAAGTTTTTTTCAAAAAAGAGGGATTAAGGGGTTCCTTGAGCTCGTCTTTGTCTTCAAAATCGAACGTTTAAATTATTTTTTCAACAGAAACTCCAATTTTTGAGTCTCAAGGTTTACATCGATAGACTATTATAGTACACTGTAAAATTTGGTTAATTTGAACTTTCGAACCGATCTTTAGGTACCTTAGGTACCTAGAGCAAATATGAACATGGATACAGATCGCATAAGGTAAGAAAAGGACACGAAACCAAATGAATTGTCCCTTTACAGTGAAATTATATCTATTTGCAACGGCCTTGTGTAATCCGGCGGCACAAAATGTTTTTTTTTCGGGATTTGTGCATTTTAAGTTTGTTTAAGGTTTAAATTCTAGTTTTTTAATCCCTCACTACTTTCGAGATTAAAAAAGTTCCATAAAAATATGCGAAATTTTTAATGTTAGTTATTTTCCTCTGAACAATTAACTAAGAACATTTTTTTACACCAAAGATTACGAAACTGTGCGGGGTAAAAATTCTCTTAAAATTGAAAAAAATGGGATGAAACATTAACCTGATAAATTATAGGAAGATATATTTTTTTATTTATCAAGTTAATTTAATGAGATTGAGAACTAAAGTAGATTTTTAATAAAACGACTCATAGATTTCAGATTAAGATTTATGAAAAAAAACTTTTTTCAATTGTCCATAGCACTTAACATTACCTTGCTAATCCAAAAGAATTGGCTTTAATTTAAATTTCAGTGCAGTGAGAATACTAAACTAATAAGCTGCATTACATTTATTTATGAATAATTTGTAAATATACAAGCTTATGAAGAAAAAAGGGTCAAACCAAACCAAAGTTACATGTTTACGATGACAAACAAGTTTTTAAAAATGTTTTTCTTTTACCTGGACTTGAGTAGTTCTAAATAATCTAAACAAAATTGGAAGATGTGCATGTTTTGTAGAACTACCTTAACGACTTTGTAAGATCGGTGCAGAGTCCAGAATTAAACAGAGATAATCTATTTTTTAAAACAAGCTCTTTAGAAAAAAGCTATCTTTGGGTTTCCAAGAATTCCATCTAAAATATAAAGTGAACTTTTATTCTATAGTAGCAGTCTGTAGGTCAGCTTATCTGTTTTAGGTAGGTTCGGTCAACCTAGTGTCCCTGGTATCCTGGTATCCTAAAGGATCCCGGGATTATCCTCTATTAAGGGGACACAACAGTAGACATCAGTACATCTACAGGGGCATTTCAATATAGAGGGACAAGGTGGGGGGGTTAGGTCCCCAAGGAGCCCCTATAACACCCCTCTCAGCCCCTCAACCCCCCTCGGCCCATGGGACTAAATTTTCAACAATAGTTGATGGAAGAATTTTAAACGGTTCTGTGTACATCGTACAAGTAAAGTTCTGAAATTGAAGAGTTAAAAGAATAAATATATTTAAAGTTTAAGGTTTGTGTAGCAGACATCTTCTTGTTCTTTGATCTTTAAAATTGCATTTTTTGACTGGCATAAACTTTAAGTGGTTTTAAGGGTTTCACTCTATAGATTCTCTAAATTATCGGTAAATATAAGTAGATACATCATTATATAGTGTGTGAAAAAATTCTATATAATAATATCACCGAATTAATGGTGTATCTTTTATGTAAAACTACCCGTTAAAATATAAATTATGCAGATCATAGTAATGAATAATCATGATGAAGGCAGTTGATGAATCATGATAGCATCAAATAACCTCCTCTGATAATGAAAAGATTGATATCAAAACTGAAAAGAAAAAAGCCTCAATATTTAAATAGACCTAAAACGTCAAGAACTAATGAGGCGCGGAACGTGTCAAGATTGCTTGTCAATAATTTTTATGAACTATTCAAGGATTCGTATTCTTTATATTTATATCTATCTCTTATGAATTGATTTATTTTTTGTTCAGAGATATATTCCAATTCTTACTATTCGATCATGTTATAATTTTACACTTAACTAAAGTTTTGATTGAAAATTATGTTGGACGTTACTGATTTGTAAAAATAGAATCTAAAGTGCTGGTTTAACCAAGCAAGTTTAAAATCTATCTCCGGGTGTGAAAAATACATCTAGGCGTTATAACTACAAGGGGTACACCATTGAGTTTGGTGTAGTCCAGGTATAGTATCTAAATTGTTTGTTTAATTGATAAACTAACTACAGCGTGTTTAGACAAGATTGTGATGAAGTTCAGTAGTTCTCGGTCTGATATCAATCATTTGTTGACATTGTTTAGACACACATGCCTAAACATTGCTGCAGGATATCAACGAGGGGGTAGGGGGGGGGGGGGGGGGGGGGGGGGGGGGGTTGTCCAGTCAAGAACTTTAAAAATGATAAAATGATATTATTGACAGATTCTGATTTTTTAATGTTACATTAAATTTTAGTTGATTAGTGTAAATTTAAATAAGTTTAGGTAATTTGTATGTACACTCCTATTTTAGTCATGAAGAAAAAGAAAAAGAAATTGTTTGTTTGCCACAAACTAAAATTTTCTAATCCCTTTGTCATCTCTTTGCAGCCCAATTATTTAAACCTTTCATTTTTTAATTCGTAGACTACTTGATCTTACATAATTTAAACTTTGGCTAGATATCGAAAATTTTAAATTTTTTTTCATCTTAATACCTTCAGAATGAGTAGCTTGTAGCACAGTTAAAAAGTAAGATATCAATTTAACGCCAGAACTTACTTAAATCTGACGTGTTTTAAAAATGAAGTTTTGCATTGCAGGAATTAATTTTATTTTAAGTTTTTGTTCTAATCATAACAGGAAACCTGAACTATGAAGCTTTTAATACAAAATTGAAAAAATACTCTTTGGATGCTCAAAAGGCCAAGTATAATAAAGACGATTTTTAAACCGTACCAAAGATAATTTCGTTAAGACTGCAATTGCTTAATTATAAAATTGTTAGTAGAGTTTGTGCTTGTATCTTATCTATATAATGTGGCGAAGAGTAAACAATATTATCTAGTCAAATCGGAAAGGTTAGAGTTTATGGTAAATATTAAATGAAGGTTATCGCGAAAAATTTTAATTATGAATTAATAATTTCAAAAATTAAATTATCATTTAAATATTTAAATATTTTATTGTTCAAAGTAAAAGACCGGTTTTACAGTAATATCATGTTTTTCTAGATTATAATTAAAAACAAGCTTTATTAATGATTAAACTGCTGACTCCACATAGATCTAATTTTCTTAAAACAGCAACATTTTATTAATTTTAGCTTTTAATCTAGTTTATTTAGTTTTAGTTTATATATCATGTTAAACTAAAGTAAATGCTTTTAATGTATAATTTTCTCATGCATCAAATCTAAACTAGATGAGCTTCAAGATCACAACATCATACCAGTAATTTCGCAGTTGGCCTTCTCCTTCTGTTTAGTTCACAGTGATTTAACTTGAGGTAATTTAATTTATGTAGAGTCTCTTTAAACTAGAATTATGTTATACGAGTAAACAATGTAAATCTCCAGTCTGACATGTTTACCCAGAATCTGTTCAAACAAAAAGTAAATTACGTCAACTTTTTATAGATACACATTTTTTTTATTAATTAAATATCTAAATCATAAATTTTGATTTGATGTTAAAACATAGAAATTTATTTTATCACCATTAACAAGGTTTTCGGGGTTTAAGATCTTTTAGACAACTCTGAAAGGAAATGAGTTTTTTGCCTCAAACTGTAATATTTTTATCCCTATATCTTGGCAACCCTATGTCGTAGACCTAAGATATTTCAAACTATTAATTCTGTTAGATCAAATAATCCAAGTTTGAAATAACAAAGGTTTATTCCCACTGGTTGCAGAGATATAGAAATTAGAAAATTTGAGGTTGTGGCAAAAACTCAATTCCTTTATTTATCAAATTGCTAGACTTCCTCGACTTTAACTTTAACTTTAACTTTAACTTTAACTTTAACTTTAACTTTAACTTTGAGATTTGGTTTTATCTCACCATCACCGACACACTTTTTTTGTATCCCAAGACATATACACTTTAAAACTGCAACGTGCTTGTTTCTCGTTTAAGTTTAAAAGGAGTTATTGGCGAAACACAGATCGACTTTTGCGTGAGAGCGTGCACACTGCACATTTAGCGTGCACACTGCACATCTAGCGTGGTTCGCATGGTGATATGGTAATCAAGAAATTTCTTAATTAAAGAAGATGATTATAGTCTAAAGAAATTATTTACGAAACCGTAAAATGCAGGTTTCCGGAAAGGAATTGAGTCTTTGCCACAAACTCACATTTTCTAATCTTAATACCGTTCAACCTGATGGTGTAAACTTGTTTAAACACTACTTCCTCTCTAGCTATATATTTTTTCTATGAACTATATTGTTTCATATCTTACCGATTTCCTTAAATTTAATCATTACAGAGCATTTGGAGTATTTTTCCTTTGAGAGTATATTAGCGCCACTACCGATATCTTTTAGAAATGTTAAAACCGTTAAAATAAGTTTAAAAGAGGATTCTACAAATGAAACACTACATTAGGGATCGACAAAATATGAAAAAAACATCCTTTAATTTAATGTTTTTGTTAGAAGTAAACTTGATATCACATTTTAATAATTTATTACATCCAAGATTAAATCTATAAAACTTTATATAATATCACAGTCTGGTTAAAGGAACAAAGTAAACAAATAATTTGTCTTAACATCAAGTTTCAGATTCTCCTAGCTTCTTGTCTTTTATATCTACTTGTCATACACATTCTAGTTTTTCATTCTACTTCACTGTAACAATCAACAAATACTTTGTCTCAAGAATGTTTTGACTGATTTAAATCAGCATGAAATTCTCTCAAAATTAAAAATTTATAAAATCCATTTTAATTGTTTCTAATAAGCTTCATAATCACTTAGATAATGAAAGTAAGGATATTGTTTGAAAGGATATCTATCTGATGCTGGTGTAACTGAATGTTTTAATTGACTGTCCAGAGTACGAACTGAGTAGCAGTATGGAACCTCATATTGGTTCCCCCCGCTCACGGGACTGTCCCGGTCCGACAGCAGGTTGGTCGAAGAGTTCTCGTGGAGTGAGACAAACTCGCGCGAAGCGCCAATATATAGGTTGGATTTCATGGTGCTCTGACCCCACATCATTGAGGGTGGTGGTGGGAGGGGATGATCAAATTTGTTTGACGTGACAGTAGTTATAGTCGCGTTGGATTCAGTACTTCTCGACACTGGCATAAGAGTTCGGACGACATCAGGACTATCAGGAATCTCAGCCTTTGAACTCTTCCGGACAACGCATACAATAATAAAGACGAGAATAAGCAGGACAGTAATTCCCAGACAGAGGACCAGAGCCAGAATATGTGTTGATTCACCCGCCATCGGCGGTAACGGTTCCTTACTTGCCGGGTATACTCTTAAATATGAAGGTTTGTAGTTAAAGCTTCCTCCGGAGTTTGTTATAAAGCAAATATATAATCCAGAGTCTGACTCCTGTGCGTCTGGAATAACAAGTTTATTGAGATATTCTCCTACTCCTACTGGAATATCTCCTCCTGTATGGATCACCCTGTATTTATCATCACCGACTGTAATCGTAAACATATCACTTGGGGTTCCCGCATTTTCTTTTTTCAACCATTTAATATGGGGTGGATCTCCAGAGCTGACCCGGCATTGAAGAGAGGCAGTGTCCCCGACAAGAACGGAGACGTTGCCATTTCCTACAACTGTAGGCTGTTCGGCAAGAGGTACTTCCACATTTAGTGTAAAATTTTTCGACATTGCGCCGATAATATTACGAGCTCGACATGTGTACACTGCAGAATCTACTTTCATCAGGTTACGGAGCTTAATCGTCGATTTCCCGTTCTTATATCTAATCCCGTCTGCGTCAAACGGAAGTCCGTCTTTGAACCAAAAGATTTCCGGTTTAGGATTTCCGACAGCCTCGCAGGTTACTTTAAAGGAGTCCCCAGACTGTTTGATAAAGAACTCCTTTGCTTCTTGTGTAAGTTGAGTGAAGGATGGAGGTGATATATCTGGTAGTTCTCCATCTCCTAGTTCAGGAAACTCGGACGGATCTGTAATAAATAAAAATTGTGAAATTTATAATTAAAAAAAAATCAAATTGCATTATGAAAAAGTAAAGATTATAAAATACATAACCAAATAAGGAGAGTCCAATTTTAGAACATAAGTCAAATCGATTGATTGTAATGTGTGCTAAAATCGAGTTAGGAATAAAATTGATTATACTGGATAATTATATGTTTCTGATTTATCGTAGCTAAATGTTGGCAATCTTTCCATTAATCTATCCATCCATCTATTTATCAATCTAGACATCAATCTATCTGTTCACATTTGCTTTTGTGCGAGATAATGGTGCCAACAAGAATTATTTGCAAAATTTCAATTTTCCTCATTTTTTACTTTTCTGCAATTCAGACCAATTTTTTTCTTTATATTGTTCATTTTATTCCCTAAAAGCAGAATATTTACCTATTATAATGAGGTCTACACGAACTTGTGTATTTCCAAATCCATTGACGCCTTTGCAATAATACATTCCCGTATCCTCCTCCTGTGCATTCCGGATCTTCATGGATCGTTTACTTGTCCGGATCCGGATCCAGGAGTAGTCGATGATATCCTCACCCTTCCTCCATTCGATGATAGGAGCCGGGTTGCCGACGATAGGACAATCTATTCTGATATCCTCCCCTTTCCTCGCAATATGCTTCATCTCCTTCTCATGAGATACTGGGGGTCCTGAATTGAAAGATTAAATTATTGTTATTTTTGCACAAATAAGAAATAAAAATACCATTTTTACTTCATACTTAGATAAACATGATATAATAAATGTTCCCAGATTTTCAAAAAAAAAAATTAATGGTAATTCTTAAAAATGATAAAACTTTATAATTCTTGTTTGAATCTTGAACATGTATATTGTATAGTGTATATAGCATGTACTTATATTAATTTATATAATACATATATGTAAGACAAATATTCATACATATATAATGTATAATATAAATATATTCAACTAATATAATGATTTATGAGATAAAGTCAATTGAGATCTAATAATTTCTGACAAGCTAATCAAACATGAAGAATAATTGTTTCAAATTGATTTTAAAACAGATGTCCTCCTTGTCCCCTCCCCTACGTATACTTTATGTTATTGACAAACCTCCTAAGAGGAGAAAAACCTAAAAATTTTATGTTTCATTAATTATTTTTATTTATTCTTATTTTCATTTAATTGCAAAGTAAAGCTGAATGTCCCTTTTCTAAAGAATTTAATTTATTTTTTAATTAATCACTTTTAGAAAATTGATTGCAAGAAAAGTTTTAAATGTTTTCAAAGGAAGGTTGAAAACCATGAAAAAAGTTTAAATTCAGTAGGGAATAGCAGGGTTAGAAAGAAAAAAAGATGAAAGAAATTTAAGTTGTAAACCATCACATAAAATAAAGCGATGAAAACGTGAAAGCTTCAAGAATATTGTTTTATATATTCAGATCTGATAACCATAGCGTACACAACCAAAAATTTAGCAACCTAGTCTTAAAGTCATTAAACCAATTTTGTACCAGGCTAAGAAATGCCAAAAGTTATGCAAAATTCATGCAAAAATTACATATTAATCCTAATATCTTCAGAGAACAGTAATTTTGTTAAATTATTGTTTAAATTTCATTGAAAGTGATGGATGTGTAAATTAGGTTCAAATGGGATAATTTTCATCAAAACTAGCAACAAAATAGGCCAGTTTGGTTTTCTTATGATTTTTTATTTCAAAAAGCAAAAATATTCCAAAAGATTTTTGTAGTTTTGTATGTATTCTGAAAATTGAATCAGAACAGAAATCATTTTCAAAATCTACCGACTATAAATTCAATGTATTTAAATTTCCATAGATTTCTGCCATTGCGTGTTGTAAAATGGTAGAACTCCCTACTGTTGAATTAGAGCGAGCAATTTCAATATTCGCAGAAATAAGATGTAGATTTGAAAAAAACACAGATAATTTAAAATGTGCTTTTTGTTTAATCTGCATGAAAATATTATCAAAAAAATGGTTACATAAAGTATAAAGAAAAAGGGTCTTTGTTAAAGAAAAGAATTAAGACCAACAGTCAGAATAAAAGTTTTTAAGAAAATCAAACAAGGCAACTTTTCTGATAATCATTCTGAAGTTTTTCAATGGCTTAAAAATGTATGGAAAAATCCCTTTAAATTTTAACAACTAGCCTATATATATTTTTTTCAAAATTTATCACTAGCATTCATCTATTTTTCTAAACATATTTCTCATTTTTATGAAAATTGATAATTCTTGTTGTTTTATTAATACAAATAACTAAATTTACCTGAATAAACATGGTTTTGTTTTGTAGTTTATCTCTAACTGCAATTACTCCATTCTTCCAGGGACAAAAAAACTAACTTTTTAATAGTTTTAACTTTGTTTTTACAGACCTTTCTCTTTGTCCGTCTTCTCCAGAGATCTAAACCGTACTGAAGACTGAAGAGTGAAGATGCTGAGCTGATTGCTGAAATGAGATTCTACCCGGGAAGGCGGACCGGGCCCTGAACCTGGCACGACGGTCCGGTACAGAGCGGAAGATAATCCACCAATTCAGGAAAATCAGGGAAATTGTCCTTAGCTCAGCCATGTCGGTCCGGTACAAAATAAATTAAAAGTTGAAATGTCTCAAATCTCACAGACGACGTCTTAAATGCAATTTTATCTAACCACAGGAAAAAGCGACACGTGCCTTATTTGGTAATAAATATATTTATAATACAAATTCAAATTAAAGTAACATTAAAATCATTGCAATACCTAGACACTATTTTGATTATTGTAATCATAGAGAATAGAATATATATTAGATGGGAATTTAAAGAATCTCTCGGTATGAATTTGTTCAGTCCCTTTCAGCCTGGAAGGGAGTTCAAAGTGTACAAATCATGTAAATATTCACAAATTATAAGCAGTAGAGTACATTAATACAGGATGTTCCCTAGACTATTCATTTCAATTTCGATTTTTTTAAACTGTTAAATAAACTTTATAATGAATTATGTGAATAAAAAACATCATTTGATTTATAGTTATAACGGAAAATCATCGTTTGTAAAGTGGAAGGCATAGAGTCTATGTGAAATTATCATTTGTCAATTATGAAACCAGCCTATTTCATAATTTGATTTTCTTTTAACAATCATTTTAGATTTTCTATAAAATGATATTCCAGGGCCCAAAAGTTTATATAGCATAAATATGTGAAGTACACCTGCAGTATGGAAACAGTAAAACAAAATGGCCGTTTTACACTTTTTTCTAGTAAATTCCCTTCTAATATATATTCTGTTCTCTATGATTGTAATTCATATTTTGTATTTTGATTATCTATAAGATTCTTGTTGTAAAATATTAAATTTATTCAGTACAGACCGCGCCTTACCAATTTTTGGTAAAGCAGAATTTATTCAAGACAAGTTAATAATTTTTGTTAAAAGTTTAGTAAATGGACACATTGCAAAATTTGAGGTTTTGATTATCAAAAAAGCATATTATGAGGAGGAAAAGGGAGAGGTAGAAGGGGGGGGGGGGGGGATTGGTCATAATTTATGGAGGATTTTTGTTACATATTTCGCGTGATGATGATTAATTGCTGGAATTTATATAAAATCTTAAATATCAAAAGCAAGATGTTGATTTATATCAGACTACAAAACATGTTTGTAATTTATTATGGGGGGAGACAACTACTATATCAGACAGAAGAATAAATCCTTTAATAAAATGTTAGATCACACGTAAAAGATATATTTATTTCGATGCTTAGCTCATTTCAAGCCCCTTCAGTCATACTCGTCCAGGTGTGGCAAACACCCACTCCATAACAATTTACTCTAGACGCATCAACTAAACTGGACGTATTTTTTTCATTTTCCACGTATTTCATATTAATTTTTGAAAAGGTTTTTTTCTTTCTCAATTACTTTGTTTTTTGTTTTGTAATAAAACAAGTTGTTTTTATATATTTTTTAAGGCAATTTTGAGGAATACAAATTTAAATTTGCTATTGAAAAAAAAATTACAAAACGCAAGAGTTCACTTAGAAAATATGTGGTTTTGTGTTCTTTCAACTTAATAAAACTGAAGAAAGACATATTATTGTTCTGAGTAATAAAACGAAGAGGTAAAGCTTAGCTCAGATGGACACAACCGACCTCCCTATTAATTAATTAATAGAGTGGTCGGTTGTGTACATCACGATATGTTTACGTATCTAACGCTGTACACTTGTATATATAGAGTTATAGTATTTCTAAGGGGTGGTTTTATGTAGATATTTGAATATTAGTATTGATAATTAGATAGACACTTAATATGGATTGTAAACACTGGATTGTAAACACAGGATTGTATACTGCAATACATTCAAGTTCAGTTGTTTGTTTATTTTAATAAAGGAGAATATCCTTCAAAAGTTTCATTTGCTGAAACCATTTTAAAGAAGGAGATATAAATCAGGGGGGAAAACCAAGTTTGAAGAAAAATGCAACACCATTGCTCTCAACTTTAGGTGCGTTTATCTTTAGCCCTATAAGAATGGGGGTCTGAATCTATGTATAGAAAAAGGCCTTAGCGAATAAGTTTTATAGTGCTAGGGAGGGTCGAAAAAAATGCAATAAAAAGGTCGGAAGATGTAAAATATATTTTTTTTGAAAATTGTCACATGTTTGCAGGCTACATCATCGAATTCTCTTTAAATAAAGAAAGAAAATCTAAAAATTGGTCAATTCCATAAAAACCTCATTAGAAACGATCACACTCTATAAAAGTTCACAGTGTTAGATACGTAAACACACCCCGATGTACACAACCGATCACTCTATTAATTAATTAATAGGAAGGTCGGTTGTGTACATCTGAGCTAAGCTTTACCTCTTCGTTTTATTACTCTATGGTTTTGAGTATCTTTTACATTTCCAAATCATATCCTGGAAACCAAATAAGAACTTCTCTCACAATAGCCGCACTTACTAACTATTTTTTATGAAATAAAATTCATTCATCAACAATAATGCAAATATTTTTATATTTTTTAATTGTGGGATTTCCAGATGTTTTTACTCAAAATTTGTCCTATAAGAATTTTTTGTTAGGAGCAACAGCGTAAAAGTCATAGTAAAATATCGAGTAAGTATAAGCAAGTACAAGATGAAGATTTGAATGGTATCAGAAAAATTAATTTAGAATCGGAAAATACATCTAAAAATATACAAAGGAAAAAAACTATGATTTTTTAATACCTATATTTTTCCACCTGATGGTGTAAACCTTTGATATTTCAAACTTAGATTCTTTCATCTAACAGAATTGATTGGGTTTCAAAGATAAAGGGATTAGAAAATCATAGTTTGTGACAAAGACTCAATTACTTTTAAAAATTATTTTTTTTAGTGCAAAATGACTGTGTTCGTTTAAGATTTACTCAAACATATCAAACTTTCTAATTTTGTGCTTAAAAAATATTTAACTAGACTATTTTTTTCTGTCAATTGTCCAATTATGTTTTTGGAGAGCTGAATGTTTTTACAACACTTGAAACGCTATAATATTGAAATCATTAAATATCAGATTAAATGTGTATTTGAAATTGTTATTTTATTTTCACTAACTTTAATGGGATATAAGGCATGCTTTGTACACACTTGAATAAACACTAAACAGTAATGTTTTATTAAGTTTTAAGATTGATGATAGATGGAAATGTTGGGGTTTGTTGACAAAATAAATTTGATAAATGATGCTTAATCTCTCCTCATATGGCAATAAATAGTGCGGATATAACATTGTGTCAGAAAAGAGCACAAAAGACGAGGATTTTCTAAGCTATTTTTCACTCTATCACGGTGGAGTGGAGGAGGAGGAGGAGGGATTAAGCCTTTCTCACACTTTTTTTCTTAGTAATTTAAAAACGCTTTTTACTCTCTTCACTTTTCCCATAACTCATAATTGAGAACAAAGAAACTGAAAAAAATAAACTTTTTCAGTGCCAACTGACAGAAAGCGAGTGAGTGTTTTATAATGAAAAATGAAAAATATCTTTGTCATTAAAAGATGTAAATGCTGTCGTGTCATGATGTATGTGTTACATGTTGATATTTCTTCAAAATAAAAGATTATATTTTTACATTTTTCTGACGCAGTTTTTAAACGTTTTTCAAAAATAAGCAGGCATTGAAAAGTTGGACTTTTGAAATGCATCACATTCCCCCCTAGATTCAGACTGTATAAAATCACTGGGTCGACTTTGATTTTACCTCATTTACTGGCTTATACATTGTACATACATTTTAGATTTAAATCTTTAAACCTCTTCCTTTTAGCTTTAGTTTTAAAAAAGCAATTATCAAAATATTCATCGATTTTTGCATGAGTGCTTGCAACCTTTGGATAGCTCAAAACCGGGATAGGGGTAAACTTAACTCTCTTATCTCTTGTTATGACCATGGTTAAACTAAAGGTTTTCAAATAAATGAGATTAAAATAAAATAATTGTGATTTAAAAAAAGTAATTTTTGCCTTGAAAAGTCAATTAGTTGATTTTAGAAAAGTGTCAAATCCGACCAATTTCTTTCTTTCTTTGAAAATATTTTTCAAAATGAAAAAAGAATTGTTTTCATAGATTAGAGATGAACAAATTAAAGAAATTCATTTTTGAAGAATCCATTTAGTTTCTGAGAAATGTACATTCGCTTAATGTGTTAAGCTGTGACTTAAAGGGGGGGGGGGGCAGAGAGGAATTAAAGGAAGGACACAATAACGAAAGAATAAGAGGATTATGGAAAGAGGGTGGAGTCGAATAGGTGAGAAGTGGGTATGGTTGGGGGGGGGGGGGGGGATTGATAGATGATCCCTGACAGGATCGTGAAGGATTGGGAAGATAGAGATATAGATAGGTAGATAGAGAATAAATGATGGGCAAAACATAGGTGGGGGTGGTGTAGGGTTAACAAATGGGGGGGGGGCAGTGTATGTTTAAAGGGAGTTTCTCACTGATTTCAATACATCATTGTCTGTCCAGGGGGGTAGGGAAGGGGGAAGGAATTAGGAGGGAGGGTTTAGAGAAGGAGATAAGCAGGATAAGTTAAGAATGGGGTAAGGGGGGGGAGGTAGAGATGACAGAATTCCTTGTATGATACATCGAGTAGAGATAATAGCGGAAAATTGTTTATTCAGTTTACCACAGCAGGAATACAGGACATTTAAATTCTTAAATTCAATATCTTAAAAATTTGAATTTTCATCTTCAAGACTCGGCCCAGGACAATTCAAAATCCCACTGTACATGTTTGACTTTGTAGCATTTACGACACACTTTTGAAACTCATAAGTTAAAAATTGTAGAAAAGTTATTAATCTTACTCTTTCTTGAAAGTTTATAGAAGTATTAGAAAACTTAAACGTGCATTGAATCATACATATTAAAATGAAAAATTCATATTATAAAGTATTAAATAATTTTCACTTGATTAAATTAATTTTATGTTTAAATGTTTTTATTACATTATAATATGTAATATTAGCTAATAATTATAGATAATTGGTAGTAAGGATTTAGACGTAAAAATAAATCTTTAAAAAAGTAATTAATCTGATCAAACTTTTTGTCCTCTTTGAGACAATTTTTCTTATAAACTCCCTTCAATTCTTTATTATTTGATAATACTTTTGCGTTTATCACAATAATTGTGGTTTTTAAAAAATATTACTGGGACCAAATCTAGTAAATTAAAGTATAGTTAGAATAGTTAAACTATATTGATTAAGTTGAACCACTTTTCTTAAACTTGAACAGGAACTAAATAAACAGTTTAACATAATTATTATAAACTTAAATCAATTACTTTTATTTTCATAAACTATTTTTAAATTACTTAATGTGACTTTTTTTAAATCTAATGAATTAAACTCTTATAGTGTATCCTATGGATTTTGACCACCAACCATAATTTCTCATTCAAAAGATTTTAGCTCAGTGCTTTTTTCTATAATATATACTTTGCATGTTTGGGTGTTTGTTTGTCTGTTAGGGTGTTTGTATCCAATAAACGTCAAAACGGCTGAACCGATCGGGCCCAAATTTCTTGTGGGACCTTGATCACCCTAGGGAAGGTTTATAGATGTTCGATTTATCAAAAATTTGCCTCCATCAGGATTTTATTTTTGAAAATTTTGAAATTCCACGAAATTTTTTTAAATATCCGCGAAATTTCTTTTTTGTGTTGTTTTACAAAGTAAAAAAAAAAGGCTAGTATTGTTTTTTAATAATAAATAGTACGAAACCTAACCATATTTTTTATCATTCATAATCATCATTTTTAAGAGATTTATCATGGCATAGACTATCCAGTACGTACCCTTATTTCATCTATAAAATTTTCAAAGCCACCCTTTTAAAACGTCTTTTTTTTAACCCATTGTATTTTTTCTCATTTATTATGGAAATATCCAGGGTCCTTTTTTGAATTACACTTTTCAGGGCCCTCTCCGTGAATTATATATCTTTGGGATTGTAGATATCGAATATCTAGAAGTAAATTTTATTTCCCTATTAATCTTAGAAAACTTGAATAAATTCAAAACAATATTTATTTTCATTCTGTATTTTGATTTGAATAACCTGAAGTATTCAGCTGTTGGATTCACAGTTTTAATATATTTAAGCAGACCAAATAACTGAAACCTGAAAAGTATTTTTGACAAGAAATTTTAAAATCTTTACATTTCCTATATATATAGGTAACTTTGCTATAGGTTACATTTCAATATTTTCTAGAGATAACATTTTCTAAAGATAACATTTTGTATGGGTCAATTTGATCAATTGATAAATAATTAAATAGTTTTATTACATATCATTGATAAAGGTTAATATTTATTCCTTAGAGTGGGAGTTTACAGTCATACTTAAAAAAAAAAATACTAATTGGATTAAATATACTGCCAATTCAATGATTTACAAACCTTTTTTTGAACAAAAACCTTATAAAACAATTAAAAAAGATGAATGTATGAATGTACAGGTTTAAACGAGCTCCCACTTAAAAAGTGCATGTGCAATAAAAAATTCACAATTAAAATGTAATTAATTTTGATGCACAAAAGTACATTAATCTAAAAAAGTGTTATCTGGTCAAAATGTCTATTTATCTTGATTATACTGTAAACCCTGTTTGTACTTGAGGGGGGGGGTCAAAATGTCTATTTATCTTGATTATACTGTAAACCCTGTTTGTACTTGAGGGGGGGGGGGGGTCAAAATGTCTATTTATCTTGATTATACTGTAAACCCTGTTTATACTTGAGGGGGGGGGGGGGTCAAATTGCATACTATGTATGATGTCAATGACAAGAGATGCCTTTTTTAAAATTGAACTGAATTGGATTTAGATTGCATCGATCAAATAAATTAAATAAATAAGTTTATTAAATGGAATGGTAATGGAATTTTCCATTACCAAGGAAAGTGTTTATGTAAATTTTAATTTCCCGAAAAAGTAGTATTTACACTATTTTATCTTCTTTTGAGATGAGAACGCGAGAAGTTTTCTTTAACCCTATCCCTGCTGGGGTACTTGAAAACCAGGATATTCTGGGGGGGGGGTCAATTTGAGCCCCCCCTCTAAATCCCATGTTTTATGTCCAAATATGACAAATGATACATCATTAGAAAGCTCTTGTGCTCTACTTTTAGAATCTGCTAAAAAATTTTCAAATTTGCAAAAATTGAATTTTTTATCGCAAAATCCAGTTATATAGCAAAAATGTTTGCAAAAAAATATTTTTCCAAAAAATGAAAAATTATACATTTTTGAAAAGCCCTTGACCATGCCATTTCAAATATGCAAAAATTTTTGCAAAATTTTAAATAACCTGATTTTTAATCAAGAAAAACTAAAAATGTGCAAATTTCCTTTGACAGGTTGTTTGCAAAAAATTCGCTATTTTTTTCGCAAAACTTGTGCAATCCGTTTCCTTATGTCATAGGCTTTCCAAAAAGCTAAATTTTATCAAAATCTGACAAGTGAAAGTGGGTCAAAACAAAGATTTAGTTTGTCACAGGCAAAAGCAGTCATTCAGGCAGTGTGCCTGAGGACTCAGGCAGTTAGTATAAAAGCCCGGTTTTAGGCCTAAAGGGAGGGCTTTGGGTATGTAAGAAAAGTCAGAAAATTTCAACAGCCCTAGACCAATACTTTTTGAGTTATGTAAAAAAAACTACAGGGGGGGGTCAAATTGACCCCCCCCCCCAGCAGGAATAGGGTTAAATTTAGCAGAGCGGGATGTTATTTCATTTATTTGTCTCAACTCGAAAGGGGCAGTATACGTAATTTTACATGAGGTGTTAGGGTAAAGTTAGTTGTTTAAAGTTTGTCTAGTCAGCAAACATAAAAAAATGCCTGATTTGGTCTGCCTTTATCACAATTGGCACATTCTGCTGCACCCATCTAATGTATTCTAAAAACTTTGCTGTTAACCCTCTTTATACCCCTCCCATCCACAGGTGCTTTATTTACCCTCAGACAAATTCTGTGTTTTTACAGGAGGAGAAGTAGACTCATAAATATAGACCAGACAAATTACTGTCCTTATGCAAATAAGCTTGCATAAAAACAAACAATTCTTGTTCTCAAATATCAGCTCAAAAGTCAAAATTCAAACTTCTGAAATGTGCTAGAAATGTTTGTAAAAAGAAGGGAAATGCATAACATTGTTTCATTTGAACAAAGCAGAAATTAATGTGCTGTCTTCCCGCTGTAAATTAAATAGAGAATATTCATGAAATTGTTTTTATGGTTTCAAATCTTGAATAATCTTAAACAATTACTTTTACTTGAGAGGGGCGAACTCCAGACATTAAAGACCGAGAGAACGAAAATTAAGAAGCAAAAAGAGGAACAATATATTAAAACAAAGTTGATATATGTAAAGGGGGGGGGGGTCGATTTTTACAATCGCACTGATGTGCTTACACGAAAGAGAAATGACCTTGGACAAGCAAGCAACATTACAAAAGACGATTATTTTGCAAATCATAATTTCCATGCGAAAACCGTCTTTTGTCATTCTTAAAGTCGAAAAATTCATTCGATATTTTCTTCAATATACTTCGAATCGGGTAACCTAACAAAAGACATGTTCGAAACATTAAATTCATTAACAACGGCAATATGGTCAAAAACTTGACAATTTGCCTGCACACCTAACCAATATTTCCCCAACAGCGGTCAGAACTGAGTTTCACTTCATTTTTACATTTTTTTTTGTTTGTTTTTTGAATAAATCTTGACACCTGATACTGAATTTTAGATTACTCTTTAGACCTTTCTAAAAATTAAGAATAAAAACGACCCTTGAATCCTTTATCTGATTAATAATGTGTCGAAAACAGTGTTACTTGTCTCGCTCGAAAAGTACACAACTCTGCGAATTTCTAGTTCTACATTAATTGCAAGCAATGCAGTTTAAAAAAATGAATTTCTAATTCATATTTGGTCAGACCAAGTTTTTGGGCACCGTTGTGAATCTCAATGAGTATAATGTAAAAGCTTGAAATGACTTTTTCAGTCTCTTTGAGAATAATTTTTTACAATTTCCTGATAGTTATAAACTAATTTTACGTTGACATTTGTAATTATGTGGTTCGACATCTTTAAAACTTTCTGCTTATTTATTCCTGTGGTTTCTGAATCCTAAATAAATATGATGTAGGGTATAGGAGGGGAGGAAAGCCAACCATAACAATATCTAGTCCGAGCAACATTCTCCTCATTTCTTCGTCCGAGCCACCTCGTTCTCCTAGTAATTAAATATTTTTTTTTTCAATATCCAGCCCTGGCAAATAAGAATATTTTTTTTTAATCTGGCCACGATAGGGCCAAATGAAAATATTAGTATTAAATTTTTCCAAGAAAATTTTAAATTTGTGAAAAAATGAATTTACTCTGTAAACGATGTTCTCCAATAATCATCTCTATCAGTGGGAAGGACGAGGATTTCGAGGTGGCTCGGACGAGAAAGTGAGAAGAATGTGGCTCGGACGAGAAATTGTTGTGTTTGCCTTTCTCCCCTCGGTTTAGAGATGGACCGCCCATCATTTTCCATCCAACCATTCAATTATATAATGATTGATCTAGACTTGAGGTAGCCCGTGGTATATTTCAATATATGGGGATATATGCAGGTTTCCTAAATGGCTTCAATATAAAATTAGGGAAAATAATTTCGAGCACGGACTAAAATTTTCAAAGTATTTCATTCGAAAAATGTGTTTTGCAAATTTTGGAACACCCTGTATATACAAATAAACGTATTGCTCATCGAAATCTGATAAAGATAATAGATTACATAGATTTAAATTCACGACGTCAAAATAACAAAACAAAACCTCTTCAACGCATGATAGTTCAAAACAAAATTTAGTTCTAAGAAAGTCTTTCTAGAGATCAATAAGGGTTTTATATAATCAATTTTGTATTTGGCTTTGTTTTAAACAGTTGGCTAATTATACCTTGTTTGATTAACAAGAGGAGTAGAACTTACATTATAAGTAACGCATTTTTTCAGTCTTTTTTATTTTTAGTCTAAATCAAACCTTAAACGAATTTTAAACTGGGAAATTTAATCATCTTATTTGTGGAAGTTCTTCTGATATAATATCTTGAATTTCACATTTTCCCCTTCATAGAGCTTTAAATCCCTTAAACACCCTCTCCAGATCATTTTAGACAACCCAACCCCAGGCTCCACACGCTCAAACTCAATGAGATACTTTTTCACTTGATCGTTTTCGGCAGGTGCAATATAAAACGTTTAAGCCCTATGACTAACAGAACACCCTGATACCCTCATCAAACATTTTCTAGCTCAAACAGAGCTGAATGAAAACCATAGTTTCTATAAACTTTGTGTGCATAACACAATCATTATATTATATTTGCATTGTATTCAAAACAAACTATAGCAGATTTATTTGTTTGTAACTATTTTGGAAATTTACTTTCGGGAACAGAACCCCGATTTTACAAGCATGAAAAATAGAATATAAGGCAACAAACTCCAAACTCTTCTTCTGTCTTTACCAGAAAAACTTTTACCGGAATCGGACTGGAATTATAGAGACGGTGCAATGTTTAAATGTTCGTAATCAGCAACATATTTTCATGATTTCTTCCTAAAGCAACTGACTTAAATTTAAATCAGAGTGATCTAGAAGACATTTAGTCAATTTCTAATTATCTGTTTATAATCAACTTTGATCCCTTTGGACCAGTGATGTTTAATTTAAATTATAAGTAAAGGAACACTATAACGTGCTTGACTCGTTTTCACTTTGAACTGAATTCAGAAGTCTGATTTTTAAAAGAAAAAGCTATTTTAAAGACAAACTTTAACTTTTTTAAAGATATGTTGCCATGCGCATTAAATGGACCGTTGCAATGGATCAGAATGTAAATTTTTTTAATCTCAATGTCAATCTGAACACCCTTAAATCAACGTAAATACAACGAATTTGACGATATAGGGGGAGGGGAAAATGTTTTAGTAAACCAAGTATTTCATCAAAACATATTGAAACGGGTTTAGAAGGATGCACCTTAAATCTTAATCAACTCTCCGCCTTTCGATATATTTTTGTTTAGACCAAAACTCTGCCAAAAGTCCGCCTCAAAAATATGAATCATATTTTGGGCGAAGTGCAATTGTCAGATCGAAATCAACTTCCCTTGATTCTGACCGATCAGTGGAGTTTCAGTGGTTCTCTTTGTAAATGCTTTAAATACGGATATTTATGTAAAGATTAAGTCAGATAAGGAAGCAATAACAAATTCTAAACCTTTTCAAAATATATATTTTACTCAATTTTATAACACAAATATTCAGACTTTGAAGACGTTTATGGTTAAATACAAAAATATGACATTTTCATAATATATTCCGTTTAAATTCTTATTTAATTTTTCTGTCATTTTTTGCGTTTGTTTACAGATATTTAGGATCTTAAACTACTTAATTAAAGGTTTTTGTTCTTTAAAATTAATTTCGTTAACTATGCTTGGTTAACATGGGTTGGGAATTAAAACTAAACGCAAATGTCCAATAAAAACAAGCTTCCACTTGATGCTAAACGGTTCATACCGTTCATAGAATTTCTAATAACTTCAAAAAAACTTCCGTTATTTTGTTTATAGAACGTTTTCTAAATTCTATCACTATCTTTTTAAGCCATGATTTACCCTACCTCACGCCACCATTTTCCTTTAAACAGTTACGCCCCCCCCCCCATCCAATTCACTACGTAAGGGTGTTCATCTTCATAGAGGCGCATACAGTGTGCAATCTGCATGCCTTTGATCCATATAGAATACTAATAATTGTATAATTCAGTTAATAATACTAGCGGTATACCTTTTATCATGCTAATATGTAGATATAGTATACATATAGGGAGTACCCATATCTACTTAATATTCATCAAGGAGCCGTAACATACTTTCAGGGGGGGGGGGGCAAAAACATAATCAAACAAAGTTCATAGTTTGAAATGTCTAAGATATAGGAATATATAAATCAGCATGTGGCAAAGATTCAATTCCTTTGACAAAAGAATAAGAGATTCCATATAAATAAAAAATGTTTTTTTTTCTTTCATATTCTAATCCACAATTTACAGTTACGAAGCCAATCAAGTAAAGATATTATAACATATTATTGATCCTAAAGACTGACACCTTATACTTACTGGAAAGGGAGCTCATAACCTTCTTAACTCCCGCCCCCCCCCTTTAATTTTACTCCCTTACTACACGCTCCCCTCCCCTCCCCCAACCTGATTAACCTGACACAAATGAAACCTAATATGTTATTTAGAAATGGTGGAAGATAGGTAGCTAACACAAATATACAGTTTACACCTGCTCATACTTCTCATACAAATAACATACAGACACACTTCTCATACAGTTAACATACAGACACACTTCTCATACAGCAAACATACAGACACACTTCTCATACAGATAACATACAGACATACTTCTCATACAGTTAACATATAGACACACTTTTCATATAGTTAACATACAGACACACTTCTCATACACTTAACGTACAGACACACTTTTCATACAGTTAACATACCGACACACTTCTCATACAGTTAACATACAGAAACACTTCTCATACAGTTAACATACACACACACTTTTCATACAGTTAACATACAGACTCACTTTTCATACAGTTAACATACAGCCACACTTCTCATACAGTTAACATACAGACACACTTCTCATACAATTAACATACAAACACCCCCACTTCTCAAACACACTTCTGATACAGTTAACACACACCCCCACTTCTCATACAGTTAATACACAGACACATTTCTCATACAGTTAACATACAGACACACTTCTCATACAATTAACATACTTCTCATACAATTAACATACTTCTCATACAATTAACATACTTCTCATACAATTAATATACTTCTCATATAGTAGACATATAGATATTTATAATACAGTTTACATACTACACAGTTTCTAAATAACTTAAAAACTGCTTACATTAGAACGCTAAAACTTCTTCACTATTTCATCATCTTTAGTTGTCAACAAATTTTGCTAATTTGCCAATTTTCCTGTTGGGTGGTAAGTTTTAAAAACGACACTTGCGTAAAAAAATGGTTGGTTCTGCAAAATCTGAATTTACAAGGAAACAAACAAACAAACACCCAAGCACCCAGATAGTCCTAGATCTATTATCACATGTGAATGATTTGGCTTGAATTCTCTATACTTGTTCTTCAGCAACCACATCATCTATCAGACTTGACACCATCTATGGAGTTGATCAATCAACTTATATTTCATTAAATTCATCAAATAGATTTCAGTAATTTTAGATCTTGTTGTAAGGTGTGGTGTTTGCTATCAATTATGTTTGTAGATGATATTCAACCCTGAAGATAGAACAGGTTTTAAACAACAAAATTCCTCGATATATCGCAAACAATCTACTAACGATTTTCCCAATTATTAGTTAACTGCGTGGACATGATTTCATTTAGTGCACCTATAGATAAACTGTTCCAATAAACATGGGAATCAAGGGACAACATTTATTTTTTTTCGATTTTGAAACATTAATTAAGGACAAAATGTCTTTTTATCTTAGAAATTAAGGAGATATAAAAGATCCCGAAAATATGTTGGTCTTAAAAATCCCGGACTTTGGGGAACATACTGTTAATTGTTTCTACAGTGATAACCAGAAAACTATGAAAAAGGAAGACGACTTTTAAAATCAAGTTAGGACTTAAACTATATAGTTCAATGAACATTAGACAATGTCTAGACATAGCAATTTTACTAGACCCTTTTCACTTAAATTGTGCTTTGCTAAGCTACTAGTAAAGATATTTGCTTTGTAACAACATCAAACCCCATAAGTATTGCTAATTTGTCGTCTTTCTATTCCATTGTTTTCTGCTTATCACTGAAGTATGTTCGGTTTCACGGATGCATTTCGCGTGGATTGAAGACGATTTAATATTAGTAGAAAAGGGATTTGGACGCGGGATTAGTCGGAGTATTTTTGAGAGAGTCAAATGTTTTTTTTTGTATCAAAAAGATCAAAACTTTTATATCTTTACTTTGTTTTATGAAAATTTGTGATGGATGAGGGAATAAGGATTTGACACCTCGTACACAGAGTTGATAAATGATCTCAGATCATGTTCAGTTTTAAGAGTTTAGTGTTTATTCATTAATCATTAGTTACTAGGTCAACAGCTTCTCGTAACTACAGTGATAACCAGAAAACTCTGGAATCGAAAGAAAAGTTTTAGACTAAATATATGACTTTAAATAGTCAAATATGAATGGGAACGACAATTGTGCAGTGTAAACAGACCCATTTCACTTAATTTGTGATTTAATAAGTGGCTAGTAAAACTATTTGCTTTGTAACAACTTCAAATACACTATTGCTATAATGTCGTCTTCCTATTTCAGAGTTTTCTGGTAATCACTGTATCAGCGAAGATGAAGCTTTGATGCATACTATAATAAAACTCAAACTCCTACTTTACACATTAACGGCACTTAATTGTTTACAGGGGTTAGCCTAATGCAAAATGAGATTAAAATTAAGAGAAAGGTTTGGGATCCACTTTCATTTGGGATTCTTTTAGCATTGGATATTATCTAGGACACTCGACGGAAAAATATTGAAGATACATTAATAGCATTTTAGATTGTAAAGGGAAAATGTTATCTTTGATAAACAAGTATTGATAAACCGTTGAGTCATATCAAATATTCACACTCTGTATAATGATTCTTTTATGCAGTTTGTACAAAATCCCCCATACTTTCTGTAATTTCTATACTAAATACTGATCAATATTTTATCTCTCAGTACCCACTCTTCTCCCTATATCCCGGTCTGTGCTTCCTTCAGTACCCACTGTACTCCCTCATGCGGATCTTAAGTCAAAATTTGGCCTTTTTTCACCTTTCTCTTTTACACTTTTTTGTCGATTTAAATAAAAAGCATAAAATGACAGCTCTGAAAGTTTAAATATTATTGAATTATTGACCAAACCGCCATTGAATTCAAATAAAAGATACGGAACGCATCTCACCCTAGTAGGTTAGGGTAAGGATAAATGGTTTTACAAAAATTTTGCATTTTTCGCGAAAATTTTTTATTTGCCGCAAAGTTCGCATTTTTACGCATTGCGTTCGCTCACGAAAAATGCGAAATTTTTTGCTTTTAACGCGAAATTTCGCTGAAATCTGTTTTCGCGAAATGAGAAATAAGAAAATTTCGTGAAAAAATGCGAAAATTTCGAAAACACATTCGCGAAATACTTTTTATTGGCACATGACGTTTTCAATAAAAAGTATTAAATGACAGCTCTGAAAGTTTTAAGATGTTTGAATTACTGACCAAACCGCCATTGAATTCAAATAAAAGATACGGAACGCATCTCGCCCTGCATGGTAAGATCAGCTTGCCCTGCAGTCCCGCCCTGTATACTCCATAGTGCCCTCTGTACTTTCTAAAGTACTACCGAAAAAGCCTGTACTCCTTAGTAGCCCCTCCTCCTTTCCCTAGAATCTTTGTGTTGCCTACAGATATTACCCCCTGTGGCCTGGTAATCTACATATTTGTAAGAAGAATCAAATTAATATTGGTTTAAGGGGTTGTTTGGCCAATAGTTTCTAATCAATTCAACACAACTTTTTACCGAAACAAAGCAGACCCATCCCTATACAGTATCAATTTTCCATCCATATTTCGTTCACAGATTTATTCTATTCCCAAATATTCCCAACCTTTTCCTATTTCCTTTTACATTCCCAACCCTGTTTTTCAACCACTTATATATCTCTGTCCACGCACTTCTAACCCTGTTCAATTTCTGCTAGCTGCTTCTTTATGTTATTCTATTTCGATCACACCTTTAAATCTATTTTATCCCAACCCTTATTCTAATCTTTATATTCCAACAAGTTCTTTATCCCTAATATATTATATTCCTTTACCCCTATTGAATTCCAAAATATTGTCAATAAAGTCTCAGGAATTATGATCACAGGAATTAAAGTCCTCAAGAAAATATATCGGAAGAAAAAACCCATACAATAAGAGGACTTTTTTCCGGGAACCTTTTTCTATATATCACATAAAAATCAACTTCTTTTTATGTTCTCTTAACATTATTTTTTTCAAATATTAATGTGTAAGGTAATGAAGTAAACCCCAAATTGTGTTCATGTATTTCTCTGGAAAATACTCCTAAAGAGTAACGACATTGAATATTCTAAACCCAGTCTTATCCTGCTGATAGCGCAGAGGTTTCATTTGTCTTTAGAATTAGCATGAGAATGTCCCCATTTATTTTTTGAATACAGAATAAATCAAGGTTTCGACTGTTTAAAATAGAATTTACAATATATATCAAGATTCTTTATTCGGTTCAGTCGCTTTAACGTTTATTAGATACAAATAAACAAACTATAGATAGACAGACAAGCAAAATATTTAAAAATAGATAATGATTAAGAGAAAAGAGTTTTTATGATAAATGAAGGATCGTAGAACTTAAATTGAAAATTAAGATTCTAAAAGTTAGATAACCAAATGCAAAATAGTTTGCAAAGCACTTTTTAAACCTTTTTTTGTAATTAAGCAATGTTTTTTTTGTTCAAAGATCTATAATAATTCGAATATGTTTAGTTTTAATTTGCAGAAGAAAATATAACTTTAATTTTGGTATTAAAAGTTAAATAATTAAAATATCTTATTTCATATTTTATTATATAAGAAATAAAAATAATGAATAAATGATATTTCAACATTATTTTTCCCATAAAGTCACACAACAGATAATTTGACAATACCAGCATAAATAACAACAAATGGAAAAAATGATTTTAAGCTTCTATCTTAAACATTAAAGAATTATGTAAATAACTAGCCTTATAGGGCGCTTCGCGCCCATCTTCTAAATTAATTGTGAATATGTTCTCTTTGTGTACATCGTAAAACAAAACAAAAATAATTCGCGGATTTTCACCAAAAATTTCGTGGATTTTCAAAATTTTCAAAAATTTAATGAAGATCGAATTTTGATGGAGACAAATATTTGAAATTTTGATCATTCATAAACCTTCCCTGGGGCTCCGTGAGGTCCCACAAAAAATTTGGGCCCGTTCGGTTCAGCTGTTTTGACGTTTATTGGATACAAACAAACAAACAGACCGACACCCAGACAGACAAGCCAAATTTATATATAGAAGTTGTTTTCGATATATTCAATTCTGAACTATTTTGTAGATACAGGAGTAAGAAAAACGGTGGATAATATTGATAAGATAACGGGTTAAAGGGTATTATTTAACTGAAAATTGCAAAGATAGTCCCTTAAAGATTATAATTTATCTTAAAACAAATCAAAGAAGACAAAAGAAGTATAATTAATTTGAGTCCCCTCTCACAATAGAGAGATAATTAATACATTTGAGAACGAATTGAAAAGGAAAATAGAGAAAGTAAGCGACTCTAAACAGTAAAAAGAGAAAGATAAAAAATCGAACAGAGAGTAAAAAATAAGGAGAAAGCATTCGACATTAAACTGTAAGAAATGTTCAAGATGAAAAAATAAGAGTTAATATTAAATAAAGATTTCAAGGAAAAGAACGTGAAAGAAAACGTCAAAAGAAAAAAGAAGAGGACATGGGAAACTGTGGATCAGATGCCTAAAATTTTAGGTAGATATATAATGCATGCAGTCGATCCCACTAACGATAACAATTTTTATCCTAATAATGAATAATAATAAAGTTTTATAATAATAAAGTTTTATAAAGAATGAATACATTTTCATTATCATATTTAGTAACATATAAATTGTTATGTCTGTAATAAATCTAGGTCCCGAGATTACTTGGCTCTTAGTCTAATTTCAGCCTCACTGACTCTATCTTTAGCCAAAACTCAAGGCTCTATAAACGTCCGTCTAAATCAACGATTCATTCATTACTAATTTATTAATACAGGTAAATAAAAATGACCGGAATGGCCAGTCAGGGTCAACATGAAACATAGATATGATAGATAAACGAACATAGATAATAAAGATATTACTAGCATGATTACATAATTCATTACATGTCGCTTTTTATCAAAAGTCTGTTCAGTAAATTGTATAATTTTATCTATTTAGTACCATTCTAGTATTTTCACTTCCAAGCGAGCGGGAGAAGGCAGCCGGCCATAAGCCACAACATTTTTACCTTCCATGGTTCTCAGAGACCTCCCCTCCAGCTGGGGTGTTCAATGGAACCTCTCCACAGGATGTGGGGTTTTTGGGGACCACTCCCTATAGACTGGGGGGATCCTAGGTACCTCTCAACAGGCTGGGGGGTTCTTGGGAACCTCTCCCTAGACTAGGGGGATCTTTGGGACCTCTCAACAGGCTGGGGGTTCTTGGGGACCTCTCTTTTCTCGGTGGTTTCTTTGGGACCCGTCCTCAGAACTCGACAGGAACTTGGGGTTCTCCTGGAATCTAATCCGGGACTGTGAATTCTTCTGGTAGTTCACAACAGTCCAGGGAGACTCTTGGAACCTTACCGTAGACTGCTGGGTTTCCTTGGGCCCAGAAATTCTTTTCCTTCTCGACACCATAGCTTCAGCTCAACAGAATCTCCAGTCCTCACAGCTCCCTGGTACAGCGCTAGGACCTGTTGTATCAGGCTCATGTTGGTATACTTGGGAGGTATTGAAGAAGCATGGGTGGGCGAGCCCTAGTTGCTGGGGGGCCAACACAGGGGCAGACCACAGCCAAAATATATCTTTTAAAGCCACTTCACAAGTTCACATCCATTTTCATAAAAGCGTAAACTACACCTATTTCAGTTGTGTTTCACCCCTACAAAATTGATTATGGGATCTATCTATTGTATTGTATTGTCGATTTCCTTTCTTTGATTTGCCTAAATGTTGGAACAGTTTAGCTCTAAATAATCCTGAAATTTCAAGTATTACTAATAAAATTTCTTTTAAATCTACGATTAAAAATCATTTGCTGTCAAAGAGTGACAATTTTATTTGCAACAAACTATTTTGCTGGTCATGCTCTAGTTAATCGTCATTTTTTAACTGCATACACATAATTTTTCTTTCTATGACAATGGATTTTTAAGTCAAGCAATTTGCATTTTTTAAAATCCTTCTTATAAAAATCAGTGCTCTGGCATTGCTTTTTTTGGAAAAGGTATTGTTAATGGGTGGAACTTAAACTTTTGCTAATTTTTTTTGCAACGCAAAAAAATTAGGAATGCAATAGTTCCTGGCGCCTCTGTTTCTGTTTTCTGCCTATTGTCTCAAATCAAGAACCAAATTTATAACATGTTAATTGAGCAAATCTGACCCTGTTCCTCCGTCTTCTCCAAACCCAGTCCCACGACGTATCACATCAATTCAGTTCTAATTGATACCACGGTAAACTGCCAGGAGACCAACCTGAAAACAGCTCTGCTATGGCTGCTCTCCTTCCGTTGATAATTAATAAACTAATAAATATTTAATTTTTATGCACAACCTGTCATATTTTCAACGGAAAAATAAATTATTAGATTAGATTAGATTTTATAGAAACAGCTCAATTTCTAAAGTCATCTCATCATAAATTAAATAATTATTTCTCATAACTGGTTTTCCATTCCATGGAAGATAAAAAGTTAAAATATAAAGGAATTGAGTCTTTGCAAGAAACTCTGAATTTATAATCCCTATATCTTTGGAACCCAATGTCGCAAATCTTTGATATTTCAAACTTACATTGTTTGATCTAACAAAATTCATAGTTTGAAATATCTAAGGTTTATGACATTGGAATCCGAAGATATAGGGTTTAGAAAAGCAGAGTTTGTGGCAAAGACTAAATTCCTTTTATTTTTTTTAAGAAGTAGGCTAGCTATATTTTTATGGCAAAATAACTCTTTAAATTGATTTTTGTCACCATTAAATCCTTGATTAACAGTTAGTTTACTGCTCTTAAAAGCCTAATTTTGGATGTAATTAAAATCTTTTTCCCTAAAAACATTTATATTAATGTCCACCATTTTTCATTACACTGGACATTTGAATTTAAAGCCACATTCGAGATAAGTAACTGTGGCCACAGCTTGGCAACCTAGACTAGGATACTGATATTCTAATGTCTTTAAGGTGTCATTGGTTAGACTGTTTAAGCAAGGAAACAGCAATTCTACCCAAAAAAACAGTCCTATGAAAAAATAACTAAATGTTAACGAAAATAAAAATCACCTTTTCCCTATGTGGGAAGGAGGTTGGAGGGAGGAAGGAAGGAAGTAGGTAGGTAAGGGGGATACAAGTTGTTCTTTACTGAAGTCCCACGAGGAGGGAGGGGGTCTATATATGAAGTTTATCTAAAAGAAATGTTTTTAATCCTCTTCTAGCCAAAGAACATCTTATTTATTCATGAGAAACATGAAAGCAAAGATTACATTTTAAAAGACGTCATCGAGAAAAATTCTGCATTTTGCATTTCATGGTAAAAATACATTTTTATGCATTGCATACGCTTACAAGATTTTTTTTCGCAAAGAAATTCATTTGAAAAGCTTTTACAATTCATAGGTTGAAGTTTTTTATTATATCCTGTCCCTAAAAGAACCTGCATGATAAAGATTAAAGAGATATATCCCTAAAACCAAGAGAATCTGGAAAATTGAGAAAATCTGTAGAACTGCTATTAGAACCAAGAGACTCAGGAGAATCGGGACAAACTGCAGAGATCAGGACAATCCTGAAAACCTTAGAGAATCAGGAAAACTAAGAAAACCAGAAGAACCACGTATTAGAAAATCAGATCGATCAGCCTAACCAAGAGAACCGGGAGAACCAGGAGAACCAGAAGAACCAGAAGAACCAGGAGAACCTGGAGAACCAGGTGAACCAGCAGAATCAGGAGAACCAGATAAACCAGGAAACCCAAGTGAACCATGGGAACCAAGAGAACCTAGAGAACCAGGAGAACCAGAAGAACACAAAATAACCGCGAGAACCAAGAGAACCGCGAGAACTAAGAGAACCGAGAAAACCAAGAGAACTGCGAGAACCGCGAGAACCAAGAGAACCAAGAGAACTAGACCCATAAAAACTAGAAGAACCAAAGAAATCAGAAGAATACCTGGAAAACCTTTTCATTTTCTAAATAAATGAAAGTATTATTATTTTAATTGCTATATATTGGAGTTATATTTCTGAAAATGCCCAGAGCGTAATTTTATAAATTAACCAGCAACAAGTTACACGATTTCTCGCCAAATTTCAAAATTAACTGAAATATTGAAGACGATAATCATTCCCCTGTGTTTCTGGATACCACCGTAACAATAATAAATTTTGAAGTTTACAAATTTAAAACATACAAATTAATAGTATCATGACAAAAAATGGACATCTTGTAAAATGAAATCTTTGGTGATATCAAAATAATATTTTCTCGAGATACATCTCAGTGGGAAGAACAACAAGATGAAAGCAGAGAAAGAATATTTGAACAAAATTAAAAGAATAACATAAAGATTATGGATCAGCTAGAAGAATCATGATTAGATACATACAAGTAGGACTTTTACAAAAGAGTGGGTCATGTTAAGAGTTTTAAAAGAAGTCTATAGGGATTCAAGGCTACAAGGCATAAAAAAAAAGTTTTTTTAATAGGCTATTGGTCTTTTTGTGTAAAAAGCACTACAAAGTACACAGGCCCCAAACTATTATTTTTCTTTCTTCCAAGTTATCAATTTTTTTAAATGTTAGAAGTATCTAAATTCGTTAAAATGTTCCACAGGTTGATCAACCGTTACATAAAATATTTCCATATTCTTGAACTCAACATGTTATATATAGTCTTTTAGAACCTTAACTTAAAAAAGTTAAAAAGTAAAAGTTAGTAACTAACACTCTTGAAAATACTGGATTTGCACTTTTTATAATGTACTTTATCTCACTTAAATACTACTGTCTAAAAGTAATCCCTTTTTATAATGTACTTTATCTCACTTAAATACTACTGTCTAAAAGTAATCCCTTTTTATAATGTACTTTATCTCACTTAAATACTACTGTCTAAAAGTAATCCCTTTGAACAATGTACTTTATCTCACTTAAATACTACTGTCTAAAAGTAATCCCTTTGAACAAAAAAACTGTCTTAACTGATTTATACAGATACTAATATCTTAAATGAAAAAATATTATTAAGTAATAGTTTTTTTTACAATAAGTAAATCAAACTAATTTCTTTTCTTCCATGAGATGGAATAGACAGCCATTCCACTTCTTCCCTTTCCTCTAGGGTATAGATCTACGGGAACCCAGCTCAGGATTTTTATCCTTACTGGGTGCTCCCCCCCCCCCCTCTGGAGATAAGTTGTCAAGACGGGGAATATATAGGTTACTTGTTGAATACAAAATGCAAAAAAAGTTGTATACAAAAGATAGATTACAAGTTTAGGCTGTAACATTTTTATTTTATTACGAGCTCGTGGTTTTGACTGAACTTAAATCACAATGATGAAAATAGTCAAAATTCCGCCCATTTAGAAAAGATAAAACATCTAGTTTTCTCTCATTGTCAGTCAAGGGAACTGTTATAAATTATAAATTACTTCTAAGGTCTACAGTCTCTGTAATACACTCTTTAAGAACTTAACAAACTAGAACATTCACCTTTACCCTTTCCAGGTTAACGTGAGAACCAATGTTTATGTTACAAATTAAAATAATCTTGTTCGCACATTTCTACGAGACTACGGGAATAGTATTAACACATTTTGATACAGAGGGGGGGGGGGGGTTAACAAACCAAAGTATAATGAATATAAGTGAGCCCAAATAGCATGTTAGTGAATTTAAATTTTTAAATTTCATCGGTATTTGTCACTTTTTCGTAAATAAGTTTTAATATCTAAATCTTTTCTTATTTCATTGAGGCCGGGTTGGATGCAAAACTAATGGAAAAATTAAGAAAAAGAAATTTTCAAAGGACATATTACGAGATAAATTTTTTTTATAGTTTAAAATAAAAAATATTTAAAACAAAAAATCAAATAAAACCATTTTGTTAAAATTATGCACTGTTAAAGAAATCTATCAGAATGATAGAGTATCATTTTGTAGAATCCGGGCCGAATCAGTTCGAAAAGACGAATGTCATGAAAATAAAAAAATGTGAGATATTCCTGAAAATATGTTTAAATTTCCAAAACATGTTAATTATTTCGAAATGCTTTCGGTGCTTTTATATTATAGACAAAATGTCAGGGGTTTTCTAACAGAATGTTATGTTTAGTAAGTAAAATTTATTAAGGACAAATGTCAATATTACTGATATTTCAAGAAAAGCTAGATCTATATTACAGAGAGAATGTCAGGGGTTTCTAACAGAATGTTATGTTTAGTAAGTAAAATTTATTAAGGACAAATGTCAATATTACTGATATTTCAAGAAAAGCTAGATCTATAGATATCTGACACATTTCTAATCTTTCATCAAGAGAACACAAATAAAATGTTATCCTTGTTCTAGTAGAAAATTTGTTCAAAATACACTTTTCTATTATTTTCTTTTATCATTTTAAAATTTTGTTCTTAGGGTCGTTTACGCTTTTTTATGCCCAGCCCAATGGTCCCTCAATTTGTTTGCTACTGTTAATTTAATTTTCATTTGACGTTTGAGTATAGTGCTTGCGGTTTATGAGTTAGCTCGCTAGAAACGGAGGACATTTTTTAAATGAATTTGTTTTTTGAAATATTAAAAAAGAGATTTATTGGTTCATGGATTTGTTTAGTTTATAGAATGATGCGTACATGTAGAAATGGGCAGTTTTCACTTTTCCGCAAGAACGATCACTGACTGTCTCGTTAACGACGAAATTTGAGTTAAAAGACGAATGAAATAGAAAATTCACATTGATTCAGCTTCAAATTTTTACTGAACGACTGAAATAAAAGAACAAAATGGATCGTTAACAAAAGATAAATGAACGAAGTGAAAAAAAACCAAGCCCACCCATTTTTACAGATAAGCTTGTAGAAATTTAATGAATAAGGCGTGTTCCTTTTTGTTTAAATTCTTCAAATTCTGTGTCGATTTTTTTTAAATGAAAGCGCTATTTAAGGGTTTTAAGTCGAAAATCATGTTGTTGATTATTAAAGGTTTGGCTTTATATTCCAATTTCCGGATATATTGCAGAGGTTATACTCTGATAATTATAATTTACATACATTTCATTATCAATAAATGATTGTTAAAATCTCTAAGCTCATGATTAGTATAGAACTAATTATAAAATCAGTTTAATTCGAACACAACTTTTTTCATAAAATTCTATGAAGTTCTAGAACATCTTTAAAACCTTTTAAGATAAAAATTTTTAAACATTTCCACAGAGAGTTAACGTTTATCACAAATGATAAAAATGCATTTGCACTTTGTAATCTTTTTGAAACAGTGCAGTTCCAAGGTTTCTTTTAAAACGTACCTTTGGTTTTGGATTTTATACTTCGCTATTTCATTTTGCAATACATGGTTACACTTTATTATTTGCACCAATTTTAGCAATACCTTGCAGGCTATATATTTATTTTGTATTTATTTTAAACCCTCCCCACTTGTTTTTATTTACATGCTATCATGTGTCCCTTTATCTTGTATAATGCTCAACATAAACTAATGTAAACCAAACTAAGAACTAAGTAATACAAGGACTTTTCATCTCTGTAAATTTAAAGTCGTTAAAGCATCTAACCAGCAAAAAAAACTTAACATAGGTTTTCATGCATGGTATCTTTATTTGAAATTAAGATTTAGTTTTTTATTAATAGGTGTTAAACTTTATTTTGAAATTCATCATACAGCTAGAATAATAGAAAAAGCCTTGAATAGGTAATAAATCATGGTTCAAAACACTTCAATTAGATTTTAATTTAACCCTATTCCGGCTGGGGGGGGGGTCCCTGGGACCTCCCCCTGACGTTTTTTTAAAGATAACTCAAAAAATATTGTTTTGAGGCTGTTAAAATTTTTCACTTCTTAACTAAGCCATTCTCCTCACTTTAGGCTCAAAGAGGGGCTTCTATACTTACTGCCTGAGTCCTCAGACACACTGCCTGAGTTCCATATTTTACCTTCGTCGGACTAAGTCTATATTTAGATCTATTGTCAGCCATTATTGGATTTCGATCTATTACAGCTCTTTGGAAAGCCTTAAACATAAAGGAAGCAGATCGCAGAAATTTTGCGATTAAATTTTGCATAGATTTTTGCACAGATGTATTCAAAGAGAGTTTTCAAATCTAAGTTTTCCTTGCATACAAATTTAGCTTTTGAAAGTTTTGCAAATATTTTTGCATATTAAAATTCCACGTGATAAGGGCGTTTCAAAAATGTATTATCATTTTTCGCGGACTTTTTGTTTTTGCGCATTTTTGCTTTATAACCTGATATTGCAATAAACATTTGAAATTTAGAAAATTTGCTAATTTTTTTGCAGATTATAAAAGTAGATATCTAGATTCTATTTAAATATTTAAGCATAGTAAAAAAAATATTATTAGTCTTGTAAAAAGCCTCTGAAGACATGTGTTTTTACTGAATATATGCATATAGAGTTCTAAATTGTTTTAAAAAAGATCGAAATAAACGATCGTTAATCTTTTTTTGAAAATGAACGTTTCGTTTTTCGTTTTTTCTTCGTCATTTTAAAAACGCAACAATCATTTTTAAAAAAGTGGAAACTACTCATCCCTACATGCATGTAAAAACAAAGAAATCTTTAAATCCAATGTAAGTTTGTCTGAAGATCAAGAGCTCCCATGGTTACTTACTCCATGAGGGAAACTAACCCTTCCTGTATTTGTCCTAATATTTGAGTTTTACTGGGGATATAATTCTACAATACTGGACAGTAGATCTGAATCTTGTGACACCAGAACCAAGATACAATCTTCTATCTCTAACTTGGTCTTGGGAGTAGATACAAACAAACACAGAGATAGTCAAAAGCCTGCTATAATTAAGGCACATGTTGCATCAATAAGATTTTACCCTACTCTGAAAAGCAGTAAAGAATTTTGACCTGAACATCTTTTCTAAGATTTTACATGTATGTCTTTGTACTTTTTTGTACAACTTCTCCAAGACCGAAACCATGATTTCATCTAAAACTATAAACCTTAAACTAATACTGCACTAAAACCCAAACCATATTTTTATTTCTAGCGTTAGTCCTTATTTATGTATAACAAAAAATATTAAATTTTTATAACCAGAAAACCCATGCAGTAGAAAAAAATTAGAAGAATAAAATCGATATTTGAGAATACAGAAATTTCGAAAAATTAAAAGAGACTTTTTGAAAACCAGCAACAAAAAGAAGAAAATGTATTTGAATCTTGCCAGAAAAATAATAGAAACCAGAAGAAAGTTGGCAATGCAGGAGAAATAAGAAAACCACAAAGATAGATATGTAGGAATTAAAAAGAGAAGAAAAATGAGGAGAACCAGCTCCAGAAGAAAGAGTTTGTATCCCGAAAACCAAGAGAATCAAGAAAACAGAGAAAACTAGAACAACAACTATTAACCAGGAGAACCAAAGAAATTAGAAGAATCAAAAGACCCAAAATAACCGATAAAACCAGAAAAATGAGAGAGCAATAGAATCATGAGAACTTAGAGATGGAGAAAACCCTGGAGAACCAGGAACTTGGAAAACCAAAAACAAAAGATCAAAGATCCAGGAGAAATAGAATAAACTAGAAACCAGGAGAGCCAGGAGGACCAAACAAATCAGAAGAACCAAGAGAACCAAGACAACCAAGAGACCAAGATAACCAGGATAACCAAGAGAAACAAGTGAACCAAGAAAACCAAAAGAACCAAGAGAACCAAGAGAACCAAGAGAACCAAGAGAACCAAGAGAACTAAGAGAACCAAGAGAATTAGAACAACCAGGAGAACCGAAACTATCAGTAGAATAAATATAATTAAAAGGAACCTGAAGAACCTGCCAAAAGATCCAAGATCGGATGAAAAAATACGTTGAATTAGATGAATTAAGAGTGTACTGGTAGCATGAATATATTTATAACTAGTTTTAAGATCCTGTCTACAGATATTTAATTAAACCTTCCCCAAATTAATGATCTGAAACACGGACTCTGAAGATTAAGCTAGACGTGAATAAAATCAAAAGATTATAAATCTCTTAACATGGTGGTTCGGCTGCACTTTCAACATTTGTTCTTGTAGAACTTTTTCAACATCATAAAATTTGAATTAATTAAATTGTAACGAATTCAAAGCAGCTGTTAATGTAATCTTTAATTAAAGAATCTGATTTCTGTGTTTTTTTTTTACATCCTATATCAACGACGGTATTCTTAATCACGATCACATAATTGGAAGAGACGCTACAAATTATGTCACCCACCGAAATCCCATCTATCTCTTTCAAATATGGCTTGCCTTTTGACTATGTAGAATACACAATTCAATTACAAATTGACACAATATTCGTATATTTGATTTAGCGGTTTTTTTGTGTCTATCTTCCTTGCTTGGCTCTAAATATAATTCTTCCCCCCCCCCCTCTTAACCGCCCCCCCGTATTGGCCC